>NW_004086283.1:0-71105 GCF_000220395.1 Ichthyophthirius multifiliis | reverse complement strand
AAAATATTTAATTTAAATTTAAAATAAAATATAAAAATTTAATATTATTTATTCTAAATTTATATAATTTTTTTTTTATAAATATGATTATTAATTAATATATTTAGAATATATTATATTAATTATTTAAACATATTTTTTTTTTTTTAATTTAAATTATTTATCTCAATAAAATATTATTTTATAAGATTATTTATAAATAAAAATAAAAAAATTTAAATAAATATTATAATTCAATAAATTTATATATTTTAAATAAATATTTATGTTTGAAATAAATTTAAATTTTATTAATAACAATTATAATATTTATTTAAAAATAAACAAAAAAATTAAAATAAATTAACACAAAACTTATATAATTCAAATAAAATAAGGAAAAATGGAAAAAGTAAAAAATATATTACTTTCTTAAGATAAATTTGGAACTAATATAGTATTTTCATTTAAAAAAAATTCATAACACAATACTTTATTTGGTGGAATATTCTCAATATTAATAAACGCCACATATATATTCGTAACTTACTTTTTTGCTTAAGAACTTTGGGATAAAAAATAACCTAACACGGTAATTTCTGAAGAAGTTATTTTATAACCAGAAAGATTTAATATTACTAAAGAATCATATACAATTGCTTTTGGTATCTAAGATAGAGATTGGAATCATTTTGTTGATGAAAGTATTTATAAAATAGAAGCAATTTAAAATACAATGATAAAAAAAATAAATCCGAAAACAGGTATTTCCGAATAAGAATGGAATTCATACAGTTTAGATGCTCGTAAATGTACAGATTAAGATAAGAATAATTTTAAAGTATAAATTATATAAATAAATGAAATAAAAATAAATATATATATATATATATATATATATATATATATATATTTATTCATACATATTTATCAATATTTTCATATTTTTTAGGTTAGTGGGACATAGGAATATTTTAAAAACTTAGCTGGAATCGAAAATATGTATTGTTTAAATATGGATAAATATATTTATATAGAAGGTGATTTCTAAGCTGATGCTTTTGCTACATTAGAATTTTCAATAAAAATTTGTAATTAAAATGATACATCTTAAAAATGCTCTAGCTAATAAAAAATAGATTAACTTTTAGAATATTCAGTTTTTGCGGCTTATTTCACTGATAAAATTATTAATCCTACAAATCTTTATCAACCATTTACAAATATTGCAAAGGACATGTTTTGGCCAATATCTAACAAAATAGGTTTTATATTATTTAATTTGTAAAAACTATATGAAAAAATATATAATTTTAATTTAGGAAAAGAAATAACTATTTATATGAGAAACTATTATATTGAAAGTGATATTGGAGTAATAAGTTCAGATGTAATTGTTTAATAAAATGCTTTGTTTTAATATTAGACTGAATAGACACTATTTAAAGGAAAATTAGAAGGCGAATTTGTTCGTTTTGTTATTAGATTTGAAAAAGGAAAATAGTCTCGATATTATAGAAGTTATAAGAAAATTTAAGATGTTTTAGCTAATGTTTCTGGTGTTACTGATCTACTAATGGTAATTGGAGCTATTATTTGCATTCCTTTTAGTTAATTAGATTTAAATAAAGAACTAGTGAATGAAGTTTACTCTTTTGAGAAAACTAATGAAGAACTACAAAATGAATAATCATAATAATAGTAAATGGGATAGAAAGGACAGGAAAGTCCAAATATTTAGGAAATCGTGAGGATGATAACTACGTCAAAACATAAGTAACAAAATTCAAATAATGGGGTTGAATTAAATTAAGATAATGTTAATTTTCCATAGTCTCCTAATATAGAGAAGCTTAAAAATGAAAGTAAGTAGCTTAATCAATCTATGTTTTTGAAAAAAAATTAATCTGAAGAAATTCTTTCTAATATTATAAAATCTTATAAAAAAAATGAAAAAAGAGATTCTAAAATAGATATTTAAATTGAAAAATTATTCAAAGTATTTTTAAATAAATATTTTTTTTATATACATTTAAATTAAGTAAACAAAAGATGAAATTTAACTTTAAAATTGTGAATATGTAAGCTATTTCTTATGTCCTTGTAAAAAAAGAATACGTAATAAAAGAAAATAAATTGAATATTCAAAAGATCTTTTAGAAGATCATTTAGATGTACTTTATATAGTAAATAAGCTTTTAGAAGTCGATAAATTAAAACTTCTTCTTTTAAATCCTGATTAATTGAAGCTTTTTAGTTATTTACGGAAACCATTAATAAAAAATGAATAAATATACAAAAAAAATAGCAAAAAGAAAAAAGAGAATGATAACTAAAATTAAATAAACGATGAAGTATAGTAAAATTTAGAATTCGTATTTATGGATAAGAGAACTAATTTATAAAAAGCAGTAGATGCATATTAAGCTTTTAACAATTTAAAAAAATAAAAGTAAAGAGACTAAATAGATAATAAATTATTGTAATTATTAGATCCTAAAATGACCGAGTATTTCGCAGAAGAAAAAGACTATGAGAATCTTCCCCTTTCCCCAGCTTTAAAAAAATTAACTTTAGCCAGTAATTAAGTTAAAAAAATCCTATTTTATTAAATATGGTTAATGTAAAAAATATTCAAAGTAGCCCAAATCATTAATAAGTTTTATAAGATGACTAAATTAAAGATAATTAGTAAATTCTTAGTTCACCTGATGTTGAAGATTTACCAGAATAAGCATTAGTTTAGGAAATACCAGAAGGTTTTTAATTATATAATAGTATTAAAAACTGAGAGATAATAATAATATATATAAATATATATATATAAATAATATATATATATTATATATATATATAATTATATATTTATATATATTTTTTATTATTTTATATATTCTATTTTTTTATTTAATATTTTTTTACTTTTATATGTTTTAAAATAATTTTATTTTTAAATACATTAAAAAGGTTTTTTTATATAAAAAATTTTTTAAATATAAATATAATTATTAGTATCAATATTAAAATATTTAATTTAATTTTTAACTACTTTATTTACTTATACTTGAATTTAAATATTAGCTTTCTGTAAATTTCTATAATTTTTCTTCTTAATTTTCTTCTTGATTTATTTTAACTACATGTTTACCTATCTATTATTTAAATTCTTCATCTTATACTCCACTTTCTTTCTAAAATTTAAGAAATTTTTAATAAAGTTAAATTTATTATTCATTATTAAAGCTTTTTTGGGATTTTTTACATGATTACTTACTATAAGCTAGTATATTAGAACTTCTTATATTAGGAGTTAAGGCTTTTTTACTTTTGGAATGTAAAAAAGAGTCAGTGTGTGGAGTTTTAGGTATACTTTTCGGTGTTTCAAAGCTTTTTTTAGATGATTATTTAATTAAGGATTATTTAAAAATATTTGAAACTGCATTAATTTAAGTATTTATTTTTTGAAGTATTTCTTCCTTGATTAAATTATGAAAAGTCGAGAATTATTAAAGTGTTTTTTCGAAAAAATGATTCAACTAAATTTTTAAAAATTCCATATTTTCGTAAATTTCATTTTCGATATTTTATGTGAGTTTATTTTGGGATTTTTATCGAGATAAACAAGAATAATTAATGTTTTCTAAATGTCTGTCTATTATTATTTGCTGTTTTTAAACTTAAGATGCGCATATTTCGTCATTTTGATTTTTTTTGGAGTTTTCTTGCATTTATTTTAAAGCTTTCTTATATTAAGATTGCGCTTTTATTATATTTTATTAGAGATTTTCAGTAATTTTTGCATATTATTATCTTTAAGAAACCATTTAGAGTTCTTTTTCTTTAAAGAGTTCATATTAACCGTTAAATTAAGTACCTAAAGATAAGAACTATTTATTTTTTTATTTTTTTATGTTTTTCTTTTTATTTTTTACAAATGATGAAAGGTATTATGAATGATTTCGGAGAGTATCGAGAATTAATTAAGACGGAATTTTTAAACATAAATTTGGTTAATTTGAAATTTAGTTCATTTTTTTTCCTGTTTCTTTACATAGATTACCAATTTTCTTTTTTTATTTTTTCATTATTTTATTGAGTTTTTTTACTTTAAATTGCTGTTTAGCTTGGATAAAGGATGTTTCAAGATCTTTTATTATTTAGAGATTTTATTCCATATTTTTAGTTTTTATTATTTTTTTAATAAAAATTTTAGCTAAATATGTATTTATTTTTTGTTGAAATAAATACTTTTATTATATTATATAAATATATATAAATTCTTACTAATAAATTATATATTTTTTTTTAATTTATATTAGCTTTATTAAATATTGAAAATAAATTTATTAAATAAAATTATTTTTATTCAAGTAAAATATTTATTTATTATAAATTTTAATTATATCCAAATAAGAATAATTAATTTATATAAGTATTATAAAAAATCATTTTATTTAAATAACAAAAAAATCTTAATATTTATTTACTTTTATTATTATTTTTTAATTACTAAAAAAAAAAAAATTAATACATATACTTATTTTCCCTCCAAAATAAAATAAATAAAAATGAATTTATCTGAAGAATTTATAGAAAAATATAAATATATAAAAGGACCATTAATTTTAATAAATAACCTTATTGAATCTTCTACATCTTTTATAATATATGGCACATCTGGTAGCGGGAAGACTCATTTTATACGCGAAATCATAAAAGAAAAAAAAATAAGAAATATAAGAATAAATTGTATGCAAATAAAGACAAAAAGAGACATTTTGAATAAAATAATATAAGAAATAACCTTTTAAGAAGAAGAAGAGAAATAAAAAGTTAAAGGGATTTCTTATTTAATTTAATTTTTGTAAGAAATAGATATATAGGAGGAGAAAATATGTATTTTTTTTGATAATTTTGAGAAAGTTGACATATCTTTGAAGTTTTTTTAATTTTTAATTGATATAAATAATATACTCGACATGGACATTTTTTGTATTTTCTGTGGGGTACAAATTCCATCAAGCCTTTAAATAGAAAATACTGAGATCGAGAATATTCCATCTGTTTTTATACCTAAAATAGGCAAAAATAAAATAATAGAAATCCTTTGTGACAAATATCCTAAAAATAAAGACGTTATATAGGACATAGTTTCTAATTTTTATTATATTTCTTAAAATATTAATGTACTTTTAAATATTTGCTTTAATTTTTTTAAACTTTTAACTGAACATTTTTAAGGGAATTTTAAATTTTCAACTTAAATTATAAGAGATGAAGTTTATATATAAACTAGGAAGATTTTTATTAAAAACCCCTTTTTTAATATTGATAATGTTTAAGATTTTCTAGAAAAATTATCAATTGATAAAAATAAAGAAATTCTTTCATAAATGTACAAATATATATTTATATTATATATATATAATTTTTAGGAAAAATACATAAAATATGCCAAAATTACCTGTTATTCCGGCATTTTTATTAATTGGGTGTTGGATAGGAAATCGTATATCAGAAGCTTTTGAAAAAAAAATATTTAAAGACTATAGAAAAAGTAATAAAAAGACATAAGTTAGGGAAAACTAAAAATTCGAAATTGTAAACCCTTTAAAAGTTGAAAGATTAGTGGCTTTAGCGGAGTCTTTATTAGATATTTATTGTTAATAGGAAAAAGTGGAAGCAGGTATTGTTCAAAGAAATGTAGATTTTTAAAATTAGGTTTGGGCTTTGGTTTAAATGGGGTTGATTTAAGTTATTTATAATGACATTGATTTAAATAAAATGAGATTTTATACTAATATAGATGAAGTTTCTATATAATAATTATGCGAAGAAAATAATATTGAGTTTAATTAATTTTATTCGAGGAAGTTCTGATTATTTAAATTTTGAAAAATAATATTTTTTATATATATTAAATAATAAACTTTATTAATATATATTATTCTATATATATATAAAAACGCATATATTACTTTTTTCAATTTTTGTGTTTTATTATTTTTAAAAGCTGAATAATTAAAAACAAAAATATAATAAAATAATTGATAAAGACGCATGTATGTATATTATTTTATTTTTTTTAAGATGAAAAATATATAAGCGATTAATATATAAATTAATTTTTTTTTTTTTTTTTCATATAAAAAATATTTAATTATCAAAATTTTTTAAAAATGAATTTTTTTCTTCTTCTAAAAATACTTTATTAAATTTAAATGAAATTTTCTTAATATTTGTAAAACAATTTTTGAAAAATTAACTAAAATTCACAATTTAATCTTTTTCTAAGCCACATTTTTCCATAAAAACTTCTTCTAAATTAATTTATTTTTCAAGAAAATTTTTAACCGAATTTTAAGTTTCGATATTTAAAAAAATCCTGTTTATATTAAAAACTTTCAAATTTTAATACTTTTAATTATATTAAATTTCCTCTAGAATCTAATAATGGTATAAAAAGTTTAATAGATCTCCCAAAAAAACATCCGAAGACCCTTATAAGTTCATCTTTTATACTTAAAGGAGAAATTTGCATATTTTTTGGTCTAAAAATAATATTTTGAATTAAAAATTTTATATTTATAATTCCTCACAGCCATTAATTTCTATTTATTGTTCTTCAGTGCATATGTTTTCATGAGATTGTTAATATTTTTGGCCAGAAAAGCCTATTTTTTTAAGTGGAATTTTCATAAAGTGAACTAAACTGGATTAAAATTCTAAATTATTATCTGAAAGGTCTATTTTTTATAAAAACTTAAAAGAAGATATATCGAAAAAATTCAAAGATGAATTTTTTATCTTTAAATTTTTCAAATTTTTTAAATTAAGAATTTTTTGCCAAAAAAGTCTTTAATTTTCATTTTAAATTTTTAAGCCTGAAAAATCTATTTTTTGAAGTTAATTTTTATCACTTAAATTGCCCAAAAATTATATAAAAATTTCATCGAATTTGAAAAAATTAAACGATATATTTAGTTTTTGGAGATTTTCATATTTTTGGAAACTAAAAATTAATAAAGAAGTATTTTTTAAATAATTATAGGCTAAATTTATTTCTTTTATTTATAAAAATATCTAGTTTGTGAATAAAATAAACGGTATAATTTTAAAATTTTCAATATATAAATTTTTTATAAATCCGTATCTTTTTTACTATATATATTAAACAATTTCATCATTAATTTCCATATTTTTCTCTTTGCAAATATTTTTGTATATTTCTTCGTAGTTTTTTAAAATTATATTTTTATTTAAAAAACATCGGTTTTTTAATAAATTTGCTGATAAATTATCTTATTTTTATTTTTCGTTTTCTTCATCTAATGATCTTATATTATTTTCTGCGGATTTTTTTATAAGTTCATTTTATAATTCGATGCCTATTTTTAATGCCTAGGTGTATAAATCGTATGCTTTATGTCTATATTGGGGAATATTATCAAGTACATTACCATATTCAATTAAATAATGACCCATATCGTCTGATTTAGGAGCTGTTTTTGACATTATTTTTTCGATAATTTATTTAGCTTCTTCATATTATTTAGTTTCTTAAAGGGCTTCTTAATAAAAGTTAAGAATTTAAATGTTTTATTTAAACGAAGAATCTTTTTTGAAAATTTATTTAATAAAATTAACAGATTATTCATATTTAAAAAGTTGATTTTAGATAATATATAAGTAATCAAAAATTAATTTCTAGTTAAGTTTTTTTTCACTATTAATTTTATCTAAAAGACATTTACTTTGTTTTACAAGTTCTTTTCTAATTAAATATCTTTAATTTCGCCTTTAATTATATTAATTTATTCTTTTATATTTTTATTTATAGCTTTTATAAAACTTCATTATAAATCCTTTCACATTGATCTATATTACCTATATATAAAATACATCTAGCTATATTTCTTTAAGCTTGTATTTCTCCTAATATATTTTTTGTTTACTATTAGATATTAATAGAAGTATATCTAAATAAATATATATATTATTTTTCTTTTTACTTAACATATTTCATAGTCTTTTTAAAAATGTTCTTTTGCTTTTTCATTAATTTTTTTTTATTCAAAAATAAGACCCAATTCATTATAATTTTTTCCAATTAAAATATTGTAATTTATTTCTTTACAAATTTTAATGCTTTTTTGTATTTCGTTTTCAGCTTTTTCATAATAAATATTATCGAATTTTGCTTTAATACTGTATGAACATGCTAAATTATATTTACTTTTTGCTTCTAATTCTTTATATTCAATTTTATTTCTATTTTTATTTAACATTTATTTTATTATTACTCCGCTTTGCTATAATTAATCGATTGATTGGTCTATATATTACTCATATTCTTCATCGTCTTTACAATTTAAACCAAAATCTTTATATATTAAACCTAAATTGCAATATCCTTCTTCCAAAAGTTCATCATCTTATATTTCTTTGGCTAAAAAAATATGTTTTTTTGCACATTTTATTGCGTTTTCGAATAATTATAATTCCTTGTAGATTTAACTAAGATTCTTGAAAACTATTACTTGATAATTTTTGTTTTTATTTGCATATTTTTGAGCTTCTTCTAGTTTTTTTAGTGCATTTTAATATTAAGTTTTTTCATAAAAATAATTTGCTTAATCTATTAATGTATCAAAAATACTCATTTTTTATTAAAAAATTTTATATATAAAATTATTTTTTTGTATAAAATAAATAAGATTTTTTATGATTTTTTTTTTTTGTATAAAAATAATTATTTGAGTGTTATTTTAAAATTATATATTTTTTAATTATAATTAAAATATATATATACGTTTTTTTTTTGTATTAATTAAAATAATTTTATTTACAAAAAAATAAAATAATCAATTCCATTAATAATCTTAAGAAGCCCAATAAGGTAATTAATCTTTAAAAACAAGACTTCCTACTTAATAGCAAACTGAATGTAAATAAATCTCCAAACATTCTTTTTCCGGATTCCATTCATATTCATTAAGTAGAGCTCCTGTTATTTAAACTGAATCTCCTTTATTGTTTTTTAATTTTTTAACTTTTTTTTCACATTCTTCTTCATTATTTTCTAATTATTACAAAATCGCATTTCCTATAAATTTACCTCCATAATTAATATCATTGACTATTGGATACCCTAGAAAACTACAATGTACCCTTATTTAATGAGTTCGACCTGTTATAGGATTGCATTATATAAGAGATGTATTAGTTTTAGAGTCATACCATATTTTTTTGAATATTGTTTTTGAGTATTTTCCTTCTTTATTATCAGAGCATAGATATTTTCCTTCTTTTCGGCTCTGACAGGCTATATTTCTTTCACAAATAATCTCTTCTTAGTCTTATTTTTCAGGAAAAAAGTTACCTTCTACCCTTGCATAGTATTTTTTTTTGATTTTCTCTTCCTAAAACTTTATTGATATTTCTTTATTTTTTCCTAAAATTAATATTCCTGATGTTAATTTATCTAATCTGTGTAAGGCTTTATTATATTTATTGAAAATTGAAAATTATATATTTATAATATATATATATACATATAATTTTTAAATATTTATAATTTGTTTTACTAAATAATTGATTCTTGTAATTCATCTAATACTTTAATATATCGATTAGTGTATTATGTAGATGTCCTCCACTTGCATGTACACACATATATGGAGGTTTGCTTACTACTAAGTAATTTTCATCTTCATATATTATTTTAGGAAGTTTATTCAAAACTGGAGGTTCTATTCTTAATGTATAATGTTCGAATAGATCATTATGTCTATTTTATTTTTTTACTTATAAGAAAAATAAGCTTTTTTATACTTAAATTTATATTCTATATCTACTTTTTAGCCATTTACTAATATTTTGCCATTTTCTATTGCTTTTTACTATAATTTAAATATATTTATTCATGCGTTAGCTTTTTTAATATAAAAATATACATAATATTCTTTTGTGTATGCTTTAAATTCCATTTGTAAAACATCTAATATATATT
Source organism: Ichthyophthirius multifiliis (assembly GCF_000220395.1). NCBI lineage: Eukaryota > Ciliophora > Oligohymenophorea > Hymenostomatida > Ichthyophthirius > Ichthyophthirius multifiliis. The sequence goes on along the minus strand of NW_004086283.1, from coordinate 61,114 downwards.
TACTAAACCAACGACCTTTTGCGTGAGTACGAAAACAATGCTCGTAACCTTTAACAAAGCGAAAATGTCCTTCTATAATATATTAAGGATAATTTATTTCTTATTTTTATTATTAATCCATATAATAAAATTAAAATAAAAAATAAATAATTTTAAATTAAATTATTTTAATATAACCTTTTAAATGAAAAAAATATAATACAAAAAAAATATTAAATTCATTTTAATAATTATAATTTTAATTATTAAGTAAAATCTTCTTCTTATTTATTTATATCCTATATTTTTTTATTTTTTTTTAAATAAATATTTAAAAATAAGAAAAAAAATTACTAGATTTTAAGAAATCCAATTTGGTTAAATAAATTAATATTTGATTTAATTTTAACTTTAAAAAAAAGGAAGATATTTATCGTTTTGATTCTATTGAATTTCACTTCTAAGCTATACATAATCTTATACAAAAAACGTATTTTTGAAAGTATTATCATTATTTTTATATAATGCATTTGATTTTTAAATATCTAAAATACTTTTGTTCATATTATTTTTTTCATTTGTGATTTTCTTTATTAGTTCTTATTATTTATATTTTTGTAAAGAATGAATATTTTACACGAAAAAACTCTATTTTTATTTCGGCGAAGGTGTATATTTTTTAAACATTCTTTAAGTATTAATATTTTTTTAATAACTTTTTGTTTATTCGTTTAAAAAACTTTAATTTTATTTAAAAAGGCTTTAATTTTGGTTAAAAAATCTTTAACTTTTATTCAAAAAGCTTTGATTTTTATAAAAAATACTTTAATTTTATTTCTAAAAAGTGGAGTTATTTTTATTTTATGTATTATTTTGGTTAATTTGGATAATTCTATTATTATTTTTTTTCAAAGTAATATTTTTAACTTTTATAATTTCCCCTTTTTTTTCTACTTAGTTTTTTTTATTATTAAAAATTACATCTATATTATTTTTTTATGAAATAAATGAAGTATTTCCTTTATTTTAAAAAATTACTGACTTTTATAAATTTTCATTTATTTATTTCTTAATTTTGCTCATATTTAATTGTTTCTTTTCGTCTAAAGCTTCTTCGATTTAACCGTTTTTTTCATTTTCATTTTAATTTCTAAATATAGGGGATAATTATAATTCCTCCATTTTCTAAAAAGGAATATTATTTAAAAAAAAAGACTTATTTTATCCTTAAGTATGGACATATTTTTCCATTTCTTACATTTTTTGGAAGATATTTATTAATTTAGAGGCTTTTTCGTAAATTTCTTAATTTTCTTTTTCGATTTAAAAGAGATTTTCTTTAGCTTGAAAATTCAAAGGAACTAAAAAGTTGAATTAAGAAGAAACTTAAAAGAAATTATTTAATTCTAAAAGATCATTAGAGAAATTTATAGTAGCATTTATTTCTTCCTGGCTTTCATTAATAGAGGATTATTTATTTAAAAGTCTTAGTTTTTTGAATTATTGAGAAAGTTATATGGTTATATTATTTTCTTCTTTTTTATTTTATTGGAATGATTCTTGCTATATTTTTCGAATTTAACTTTAAGAATTCTACTATACTACATTAAAGCCACGAGTTGTTGTGGATAGAGATAACTGCTTTGGATATATTTACTGGGATTAATTAATTATATTGGGATAATTTTTACTTTATTATTTTATTCGGATGACTTAATAATAAGATGAATAACTTTTTTTGCGTTTATTTTAGATTATTTGAACATCATTATTAAATTTCTTTTCGATTAAAATATTTTTTTATGTGTATTTGTTATTGTTTGAATTACCCATTTATATTTTTTTATGAGTCTATGTTTTTTTACTCTATATATATTTTTTTAAAATTTTATATTTTTATAATTGTATTTATTTATGTTATTTTATATAAAAAAAATATATAGTATAATTTTAATATTTATAATATAAGCATTGAATTATATATGAATTATTTAATATTTATTTGATAATTATTATTTTACTAATTTAATATAAAAAAATTATAATTGAAATGTAATATTTTTATTTATATAAATATTAAATCATTCTATATCTAAATCAAGCAGAATTCCATCACATTTCTTACATTTGCTTCTACTATCATTAATATTTAAATGCAAAAATTTACATATTTTACTAATTAAATTAAAAAAAATGATAATATATATATATAATATTTATTTACTATTTTTAATCGCTTATTTCAAATGTGGGTATTTAAATAACATCTAAAATGTTTAATTCTAAGTTTTTCTTCATTTAACAAATCAATTTTTCAAACTCAATTTGATTAGGCATTTAAATAATCAAGCTTTCAACATCCTATTACAAAAAGTCGATATTAAAATATTCTTAATTTACATCTAAATAATTAAAATATGCATACACAAAAGCTAAGATATGTATAGATTAATGTATTTATTAATAAAACTAAAATTTAAAATTTTTAACTTCTTAAAAGTACAAACTATTAATTAAATAAAATTATCTAATTATAGTTCTACATATTTTATCATTTTCAAAAGTACTTAATTATTCACAAGCAAGATTTCTTAACAATTCATAATCCTATATGATATAATTAAGTATTTTTTATCTATATTTTAATTCCAAATCATTATAACTAGCCTGTTAATGAAAAGCTTTATAAAGTAAAGAATCCGCACGGAAGTTTATTTCTGGGAATTATTAATAATTTTCCTAAAAAGAATCAATGTAAACAGTATTCGAAATAATGCTTTTATTCAATTATATTTATTGTATTTCCTTAAAATAGTCCATAGTATTTATTCTAGAGTCGCAAAATTTACATTTGGGAATTTAATATGGCTTTTTATGCATTTATTATATAAAATAATTCTCCAAACTATCGATATTATGTTTACATTTTAATAAGTTTTCTTCACAAATTTTAGCTTGACATATTTTAAGTTTTATCTTTTCAGGAATTTTATTCATACATTAAAATTCCTTAATTTTTTTTGCCATGTATGTTTACATTCCCTTATTACAATTTTTGCTTAACAAATTCCTACATAATCAGAACATTTCATTTATTTTTTATGCCCACAAAACAATTAGACTTATACTATTTTTTAACAAGGGTAATGTAATAATCCATATAAACAATTTCTACATTTTGATGTACAAGTATGTCCACAAGAAAGCTCTTTATTACATATTGAGTTGCAGTCATATTCATTTTGGTCGTTAGTTATTTATTAATGACCACATATGAATGGTTCTTTAGTTGGTTCTTTTACATATTCTTTGGTTTTTTCGACAATATTAAGCTATTAATTTTTTTAGAGGTTTTATGGAGAAGTTTATTAAAGTCTTCTTCTTAGTTTATTTGATTAGATTAAATCTATATTTTATTCATCTTTTTGTTCTTCTTGGTCATTTTACATTTGAGATTAATATTATTAGACAGGCTTATTTATTTTAGATTGTTTTAAAGGTAATTATTCTTTTGATTTTTATTATGGTTATTGTATATTTTGTTATTCACATTTTTAACATAAGTTATTTAATGTTTACTATATAATAGAATCTATTAAAAATAAAAAATAAGACTATATATATATTTACCTTCCATTTAATAACATAAAATATATTTTTTGCAACCACATTTATATTCTATTGGCATTTATTAATTACAATTTTAATGAATATTTTTTGAGTTATAGCACTAATATTTGATTATATGAGCACATTTATCATATTTTTTTTCTATTTCTTCTGTACATTTAATTGGTATTTTCTAATTACATTATATTTTTACAGTATGACCGCAATTTTTTTTTTTCTCAACCATATTTTTGCACTCTTATTGATTTTTTTTAGACTAGCATTGCCTATATATAATTCCATCACATTTAGAACATTATTCAGTCAGATATTCTTCACAAATAACATCATTTACATTTTAATAGCAATACACATTTTTTTTGTGCCCGCAAAAACGCTCTTTTAATTCCATAAACTAACATTTTATTTCGTTTATTTTTTCATTACATTTAGTATCTATAAAATGTCCACATTTCATTTATTTACTAACAATAGTTTAACAATTAAGCTTATTTAAGCTTTTAGAACAAATATCCTATACCGGATGTGCACATAAAGGAGATATTTTTGTAACTAAAATTTTACAGTCACTACTTTAAGGGTTTTCAGAGCATTTAATTTATATGAAATGCTCACAATTAATTGATTTCTTTTCAACAATTTATTAGCATAAAATATTTGTTACTTCTACATAACAAGAATCAATTGTCTAATGTCCACAAGGTAAGTCTTTTTTACTTTTCTTCACATTAAATATTATTTGGGTTTCGTAACATTCTACATTATATGCATAATGTGAGCAAGGGAGTAATTTTTAGACTTTTTCTTTGCAATTAACTTTTAAAGGATCATCAAAACATTTCATATTTTATTAATGAATTCCACACACTAATGTTTTCTCAACTAATTCATTACATACTTATTCTAAAGGATTTATATAACAATCTATTAGTTGAGAATGCAAATCGCATTTAAGTTTTTTAAGTACAAGCTCCTTACAATTTATATTTAAGGAATATTCCATATTAATGGTATAAAGGCAATTGTATTATTTTTTTATATGACAGGTTGTTAGATATAAATGTTTACAATTTCTTAATTCAATTTACTATTATATTGTACATTGTAATTATAATTAATTTTTATAACATTAATCCTATATTTCATGTTTACAATCTGAAACTATTTTTCAGGGACTATTTCTTAACATTAGATACTATTTATATTTTTTGAACATACTTCATTTTTAATGTGCCCACAATTTAATGTTTTATGAACATATTATTAACATAAAGGATTACAATTGGAAAAACATTTCAGTTAGCAAGAATGACCACACTCATACACTTTCAAGCATTTTTATTAACATTCAAAACTTTCACATGGGTTATTATGGCAATTAAGAGGACATATATGTCCGCATTTCCTTACTAATTTGCAAAATTTTTTACATCCACCCAACGGCATTTTCACAAAATCATCATAATGTTTAACTAGAGTACCTTAATTATGTTATTTACATACAAAGTTAATTTCATCTTTAATAAATTCTTTTTTTTTAGCTAAAGTTAGAATTTTTTACCATAAAGTTTCTTTGTTATTATTTTCATAATTAGTATTAAACATCCCGAAATTTCCAAGAATATAAAACCCGATTTTAGCTCTTGAAAAGGCTACATTTATTCTATTTTCTGTTTTCGTAAAGCCCATTTTTCCTTCTTTATTTGACCTAATACACGAAAGGATAATAATTTCATTTTCTTCTCCTTAATAGTTATCTACTGAAACTATAGTTATTCCATTTAATTATTTATTGTGGTTCTTTCTTACTATTTTTCGGATTTCTTAAGTTTACCCTAAATAAAAACATAATATAGTTATTTAATTAGGCTTAAATTGACCCTGTAATACTATATATTTAGCTAATTCAATTGCATAATTGGCTTCATAAAAATTTTTTTTGCTTTTATTTTCTTAAATACAAGATTCTAGTTCCTTATGATTGATAAAAATCATGTTTTGGGGCATTCCTAGTACATTAGGATATACTTAAATTGTTTGATGGTCTTCATAAGACTCTCTAGGATAAATTAAACGTATAAAATCAGCAAATTCGAATCTCATACGCCTTTAATATTTCAATTAGACGTGTTCTATATTGTTATTTATTAATCTCTCTAGTAAAGAAATGTTTAGATTGTATTTTTTTTCCAAAAAATAATTGTTTACTTAAGGCCTTAGTTGTTTATGGTCACCTATTAATATTATTTATTTTAATAAGGGAAATAGTAAAGGAACTATTAGATTTTCGAGGACTTCACCAGCCTCTTCAATCAATAATATATAAGGATTTAAATGTTTGATTACTTAGGCATGCATTGCCGCTCCATTTAATGTCATTCCTATTTTTTTTATGTATAAATTATATTTTTATAATTGTTTGATATATATTTTTTTTAAATTAATATATTTTTATTAATATGTAAATAATTAACCAATTATTTTATATTAAATCAATAATTAAGCATTTCTTTTAGCTAATTCTTCTTTGTATACTATAAGATACTCGTTATATTATTTTGTTAATTATTAAAGTTAAAATAATAATTTTTTTGAGTATTTTGATATACGAAATATTTAAAATTCATGAATTCTTTAAAAGGGAAATTCATACTCGAAATTTAATTATTTTTAATTTTTAAAATTGTTTTTTTAAAATGTCCTCTTCATATTTATAAAATGTTAAATTGTTATTATGATAATTTTAGAAATCAATATTATGATAAAAATCATTTTAAAATATATCTTAATTTTCAATAGCATCCTCTTAATAATCATCATCTTCCTCATATTAATTATTATTTTATTACATTTAATTCTCATTATAGTCTATATTTTATATATTAATTAATTTACTTTTGGATAATTTTTTTAATTCTTCTTAGAATGATTATTATTGTTTAGACCTTTTTTATGAATAATTTTAAATATAAAAAGTTATTTATTAATTTTTTAGAATATATTTCAGTTAATTATTTTTTAAAGAATTCAAAAATTATTAATCATTAAAGCAATTAAACCACCAATAATTGAAAATAATTATTTTGTCAGATGTATCTAATTATTCAATTTAAATACCTGTTTAAAAATATTTAAGAAATCCATTAACAACACTATATATTTTTATATATATATTTATATACAATATTTATCATAAAAAAAAATCTTTATACAATTTCAATATATCAAATTCAAGAAATTCTTCGAAAAATCTTTCATTAAAATATATATTATCTATTCCTTTTTCTATTTATTCATATATATTTTTAATCATTTCTATAGTATATTCTAAATTTTCTTTAGTTTCGCTCCAAATATTTTTACTTAAACGAAATTAATATTATTCCAATTCTTATTATTTGCTCCTAGATCCTATTCTTTTAATATTTTTCTCGAATTTAAGTATATTCATTAAAAACTAATCTAATGCATGATTTGTTTTACAGACCATTATTATAGGATGCTTTTATTAGTCTTAGTTCCATTTATCATAATTAAGCATTAATGTTTTTACTGCAATAGAACCTACATATGTTTTACCAGTTCCTTCAAATGATAAATATATTCATATATTTATAAATGAAATTATTATTTATTATAAATACCTGGTGGACCCTATATTAAAGAAATTTATTTTGTAAGAATATTTCTTAATGCTAAGAATTATGATTCATCTAATGTATCTTTATAATAATCATTCCAAACAGGTTAAAGTAATATTAACTATTTGACTACTTGATCTTTATTATTTTATTCTAATTTAAAATTTAATTTATATTATGTATTATAGTTAATAAAAGTAGGCTCCTTAACTTATTTTTATGCTTTTATTATATTTTATTAGAAAGGAATTATTACATCATCTTATTTTTGTTAAATAAGTCTAATTTATTTTAAACAATGTGAATAAGCTTCCCAAAAATATTTAGTTTCAAAAATAATTAAATTTTACTTTTTTAAAAAAAATAACATATATAAATATAAATAAATACTTAATTAGCCATTTTAACAATATTTTCAATAAAATCATATTATGCATTATCATTTGTACATTAATCGATATCAAATAATACAGCAAACCTAATTCTTCTTTAAGAACTGAAATTTTTTTCATTAAATTTTTAATCTTTTTATTTAGCCACACAAAAATATAGCTTTTCTAATTTCTCATTTGTTAAAATTAACATAGAACCATTCATTAACCTTCTCGAATTTTCCCAATCATAATTTTTTTAATAAACGAACAAAGGAGAAGTCTCCAAATTTATAATAAAACCAGTGTTTTAGAATTAAAACTCTATAATTTAGGTATTGCAATATACATAGAATTAATTTTTAAATTCTTTAGGGAGATTACTTAAGTCTATAGTATGTTCTTATTATAATTATTATTATTACTATTACTATTATTTGTTGATAAATTCTTAATAGAATTAGCTATATGCATTTCTTGGTTATCTCATAAAATCTTATTTTTTTTTATTTTTTTAAAAAGATAAAAATTATTTACCTTCTCTTAATAAAAAATACATTAAAGATAAATATTCTTTTAAACTACCAAAAGGACCTTTTTATTATATAGGAGCTATTCGATCATTGAATTCAATATTTTCTTCGAATTCTTTTTAGGTAGGAAGTGGAGTAATATCAGAAAATTCAATATTTAAATAATTTTTTTAATTTATTTTTATATTAGCAGCATTTATATCTTTTAATTATATTTTTTTTTCTATAAAAGCAATTTATTCGATTAATTTTTTTAATGAAAATTAAGGAGTTTTATAATTATTTAACTAAATAATTTTTTTAAGTTTAGTAATAATTTTTAATTCTAAAAAATTAAATAATTCATATTCTAAAGCATATTATTACATAGAAAGTAAATCTTAAATTAAGTTTAATTATTCGTATTAATCAATACCATCTTCCATAATTAAATTGCACATATGATTTATCCCTTCTTAGAAAGAATTTGATTTAGTAATTTGATTAAATATATGTCTACTTTCGTCTTCTTCTTACTAATTTTCTTTTAAAATTTTCAAAAGAGTAATTATTACATTGAAGTTTTTAAAGTCTATTAGTTCAGGAATAATTTACTAAATATATTCGAATTCATTTAATTATTATACAATTTTGGTAACATTTTGCATTATAAGACTTCTAAAAAAATTTATATCTAATTAAGTATTTTTATTATTTATTCTATTTTATTATCTCAGTTAGTAATTATATCGGTTATTATTATTTCCATTTCTATGATTTCTGTTACTGCTATTAATATAGTTTTTGCTATTATATCGATTATTATTATTATTTGTTAAATCATTTTAATCTATTGTACTTCATAATTAAGAATTTCTATTTAAATAATCTTCTTGTAAATTTTGAGGCGTATTTTCACTATTGTTATATTAAGAATTTAAGATTAGTTATTTTTATTATTTTTCTAAATTATTATAATGATTAAATTTATATATTTTTTAACATTTGTATTATTCTTCCATATTTATTATTTATATTATTAGTATAATTTATTATATTATTAAAATATTTATTAAATTAAATATATTTTATTTATTTGTTTTAATTATATAATATTTTTTTTTTAGTTTATATGTTATTTATATATTAAATTTCTATTAATTAGAAGCATGAAAATTTTTTTATTAAAAAATGTTAATATCTTATAAAAAAAAAAGATAAAATTAATATTGCTAAAAATTTGCTTTAAAAATTATAAATTTAATTGATTAAATATTATTATAATAATATATATTATATAAAATAAATATTATAAAAAATTAACAAAAATTAAATATATGCAAAACATATATTTATTATAAATAAATATTTAATTTAAAAATTATTATATTTTTAATTTTCATAACAGTTTATATAATTAAAACAAATTATTATTAAATATTTTTTATAAAATAAACATTTTATTTTAAAAAATTAGTATTTTAATTAATATTTATATATCTTTTTAAAATAATTTTTATAATATGTAATTTTATCTTTTATAATTAATTAATTTATATATAAATATTTATATTTGATTATTTAACTAAATTAATTAAAAAAAATATACTAATTATTTTTATAAAAAATAAATACTATTATAATATATAATTATATATATTATAAAAATTAATAATTACGAATGATTTATATATATATATATATATACATATATTAATTTTATATATATTTATATATGAATAATTAAACTAAAATATAATCATTATCATATATTAATTATTAATCTTTTATTATTATTATAGTAATTTTTTATTCATAATTATTATCTTATCCTTTTTATTACGAGATTTTATAAAAACTAATCTAATATTATGCTATCTAAAACTTCTTTTTAATTTACTAATTTTTTGAAAAACAATCTAAAAATATTTTTGAATTTGCTTTATAGTAAAATTTATATTTAATTTAATATTAATAAAATAGACTTATTATATACTTTCTTATAAATTTTACATAAATAATTTATTAATATATATTTATATAATTATTATAATTTCATAATTTATTAATGATATTTTTTTGTCAAGAAAATATAAATTATTTTTTAATCTAATACATTTATTTTTTTGCATTGGATTTCTTTTTTTTACATGAAATTCTTTTTTATATTAATTTTTAATATAATAAATTGAAAATAATGTTCTTTTATATAATAATTTTTAAAATTCGTAATTAATTTGATTTGTTTATATAGAATATCAAATTAATATTTATTTTAATAAATATACTACTTTTTAACAAAATATTGATAAAAAATAATTATTTTTTAATATAAAAAGCTTTTTTAATATAAAATATTTTCAAAAATAGATTAAAATAGTTAATATTTGTAAAGAAATATTAACAAATAAGTTTTATTTTATTTCATTTAATTTTTTTAATATAAGTATTTATTAATTAAATATAAGAAAATACATTAAAAATAAATTGATATGTTTTTTTAAAAAAATAGAATAATAATTTAAAACAAGCGAAATAAAATATATTAATAATTAAATTTTATTAAAAAAATTATAATAAATTTGAAAATTAATTTTTTTATATAAAAAATTTGCAAATAAAAATATTATATGATATAATAAATAATAATATTATTTTTATATTTTATAGAAATTTTATAAATTAAGCATTTAATTAATTATATAAAAAAAAAAAAAATATCTATTTTTATTAAATATTTAATTAATATAAAAAAAAAAATTCCCCAACCGGGACTTGAACCCGGGTCTCAAGGGTGAAAACCTTGTATCCTAACCAGCTAGACTATTGGGGAATTATATAAATCTATGGTATAAATGAAATTATATTTAAAAATTATAAAATAAAATATCAATAAATTTAAATATATGAAAAATGAATAAATTATAATCTTATTATATATATATATATAATTATATATATATATATATATATTTTTTTATACATATTTATATATTAAATATTATTTTATAATTATTTAAATCATTTTCATTAAATCAAGTTATGGTAGAATAATTTATCATTACATGTTAAATTAAAAATTTATAATAATTAAATATATAATATTTAAATGAATTAAATTTATTACTTTTAAAAGTATTTATTATAACATATTATAATTTAAATATTTAAATGATCAATTTAAATAAGATTAAAAAACAGCAAAAGAACATAGAAAAATATTTTTATTTCTTATTTGAATAAATTAATTATTTTATTTAAAATTCTAGCATATTTTATTTGAATAAATATCCTCAAATAAAAATATTACAACTAAATTTTTCGAAATAAAAAATAATATAATACATTAAATTTCATTTATATGTATGTATTTAAATTAAAATAAATTTATTTAAGAAGGAAAAGAATAAAATTATTAATGAATAATATTCTTATATATAAAATTAACAAAAATATAAATAATATTATGAAAAAATAGATTATAAATTTGAAAATTATTAAAGCATAAATAATAAATATAGAACAAATGTGTTTTAATTTAATATTGCTAATTAAATTTTAGGAAATAAGATAAATTAATGAACAAAATTATTAAAAAAACGAAAAGAGATGAAGTGGAAAAAATAATGAAAATTATAATTTAAATTTTCTAAAATACAGATATTTATATAATCAAAACAAAAGTGATTAAAATTTATACAATTTTAATATATATTTTTTAAACAAAGTCTTTTTTTTTAATAAAGTAAATTATAACAAATATTTACTAAAAACAAAAAATTAAACCTAATATTTATTATATGTATATACATTTAATTTCAATCTAAATTTTATTCAAACTACCAGATTTCATATTTATCTTTCCCCTCCCCAAAAACAATTTAATTAAAATTATATAAATATATGCAAGATATATAATCTTAATATTTCTCCGATTATTAAATAACTTTATTTTCTTTAACATCCAAAAGTACCCAAATTCTTTAATTATTAGACAAAATCAAGAATTAATCTAAAAAAATCAAAGAAAAAATGCAATTAAAATTCTCCATTTTTTAAATCACCTACATTTTTTACAAATCATAAATAAATATTTATCCCCCTGTATTTCCGCTTACAAAAATATGATTTTTATGATTTCCTGCCCTTATACAATACTACTATTCGTCTTTAAAAAAGACTTAATTTTATTCCAAATCAAAAACAATAAATTACTTATCTTCACTAACAGTTAAAGAATACTATTTATTGAAAAAGGAAATAAAATTAATTTTCCTTTTGTGTATATTTAATTATTTTTAGTCCAAAAATTCTAAAAAATCTTCCTTTTTTTAAACATTAAAAGTTAAAATTTTTCCACATTTACACCCACAAATAAGTTTGTTTTCATCGAAAAAAATAGTATTGATTTTTTCTAAAGTATTTATTTTTTTAAACTCCTAGAAAATATCTTCTTTTTTCCGAAAATAGACTAAATACTTATTTTCGCTGCTTAAAATAAACTCTTTTTCATTTAAAAATTTTATATCTGTTATTTATTTATTTTTGTTAAAATTTATTCTTTATTTTTCCTAATTTTTTTATAAATCCCATATTATTATATTATTATGTCCTTTATTCCAACCATCTAATGTTATCATTATATTATTTTTTATTTCTAGTTTTAATATACAGTGATTTTAAATGTTAGACTTTTGGCTTTAGATATTTAACTTTTGGATTTTTTAGGCATTTTGTTCAGTAATATTTTATAGATTTTTATTGTTGTGTTCTTTTTATTTTTCTTATAGTTTTTTATTTATTTTTTCCATTTTAATATTTTGTTATTTAAATAAAATAATATTCGCATTTAAATTTTGTTATTCTAAATAAAATCTTTTTATATTATATTTTCATATAAAATTCATTATAAAAATAATTAAATTAATTCCTTTTTTTTAATACAAATTTTACTTAATTTTAACTTTACCTTACAAAATACTTTTTTATTTTTCTGACTTTATATATAATATAAAATAAAATTAATAATATTTTTTTTTCTTTAAAAAATATGGACTAAAAATTTGATACTAACCTTTTTTCCGATATAGAAGAGTAAAAAATGATGAAATAATTAATTCTAAACGAAAAATATTTTTATGGGATAACTTAAGATAGATTTTTAGAACCTAATAATCCCATATTAGAAAACTTAAAATGTGAAATATGTAAATATGTATTATTTAAACCTATATGTTGTTAAAGCTGCGAAAGTTTTTATTGTGAAGCCTGTATAGAATAGATTTTAATAAAGCCTGAAAATTAAAACAAATGTCCATCTAAAGAATGTGAAGAGGTATTTGTATAAAAAGAAATAGGTAAATACTTCTAAAGATAAATCGAAAAATTAAAATAAACAAGAGTAAAATGTATAAATTATTAACTAGGATGTACAGAAGATTTACTTTATGAATAATTGGAAAATCATTAATAAAGTTTATAATGCTAATTTAATTAAATAAAATGCTAGGAATGTAAAAAATGTATTCTAGTCAAAAATTTTAAATAACATAAATAGTTTTGTGGAATTAATAATAATAATTAAGACGAATAAAAAATTGAATAATTAAATTAATAAATTAAAATGTAAGAATATTAATTAGATTAATAATAATAAAAATATAATAAATAAATTGATGATCTTGAAAAATAAAAATAAAGTAAAACAATATAATTGAATAATTAAATAAATAAATAAACAATTTAGATAAAAATTTTGTCTAGTACTAATAAAAATGTGATTAATAAATAAATTAAATATAATAAACATAAAAAGAATTATAAAAATAAAATTAATAATTAATTTAATAATTGAATGATAAGAATAATAAATAAATTATAAAAATAATAAATAAATAAAATAATAAAATAGATATAATATTTAATAAACAAAAAGAATAAGAAAAGCTATTTTTTTAATAAAATGATATATTAAAAGAATAATAAGAAAAAAAACACTAATATAAGAAATTAATAAAAAATTAATAAAATAATGAGTAGCAAAATAATAAATAAATATAATAAGCTGATTAAATAAATTAAAATAGAATTAAATAAATATAATAATAATAATAATAATAATAATAATAATAATAATAATAATAATAATAATATAAATAAATAAAATAACAATAATAGTAAAAACAATATTGGTTTTTAAACTAAAATAAATATTTTGGATAAAATCGCTTAAAGCAAAGTAGTTAAACGTATTAATCTTTATAATAAGGTATAATAAGTATTGGAGGAACAAAATGTTTCAATGAAGGAATACATTATTGGGAAATATACGTTTATTCCATCCCAAACAATTCTAATTTAACGCTTGGTATATTAGAATAATAATATATACTTAGTGATATCGGATATAAAAATTCAATTAGTATAAGCTCTTAAAATAATATAGCATGTAATTTGTAAGGCTAATCTAATAAAATACAGGAAAAATGACTTATTAATTCAATTTAGATTTAAATAGAAGAATATTTAAAATTAGTTCAGCAGATATTTAATTAGAAGCTAACTTACAAAAAGGGTTAAAGTTTTTTCCATTTTTTTATATTTTGAATAAAGATGTAAAATTCGAAATAAAAAACAGTATTAATTATGAATAAAAAAATATTATAAAAGATTCTATTTTTTTTTTTTTATAATAAAATAAAAATATAATTTTAATTTTTTTAATTAAACAAAAAATAATATTTTATTTTCATATAAATAAATATCTTTATATTATTATTTTATTATTAAATATATAAAATATATATAAATAAAAATGTATAATTAAATTCCATAAAAAGAATTAATTTTTCAACTTCCAGATAATGAATTATAAGAATTATTAAATTAATTAGTGTTTACTGAAAAACACGTAACAGGAGTTGTAAAATACAGGTTTTTAAAACCCGATAATCCTGATTTAGAAATATTGAAATGTGGATTATGTTACAATATATTATATAAACCAATATGTTGCTAAAACTGTGAATATCCTTTCTGTAGAGGATGTATAAAAGTAGGATTAAAAAAATAATGCCCTTAATGCCTAAAAAAGTTTGATTAAAAATAAATAAATAAATATTTTTAAAACCATATGGAAAAAATAAAAAATGCAGAGGTCAAATGCCTGAACTATCTGGATGGATGTACTCAGATTTTATATTATGGATAATTAGAAGAACATTAATAGACTTTGTAGTGTTAATATAATTTTTTGAAATGTAACAGCTGTTAATAGAATATTTTTGTGAAGGATTTTAAATAACATAAGGAACTTTGTGGAAGAAATATTTTTTTAAATAATAACTGTTCTATATAATAGCAATAAAATTAAGAGATTGAAAAATTGAATTAAAAAATTTAATATTTAGAGTAAAAATGTGAAAATTAACTAAATAATTATATTTAATTAAAGAATAAAATTTTTGAATAAAATACAAAAATTTAAAATTTAGAGGAGAAATGCACATAGTAATAAAATAATTACGAAAAAATAAAAAAATAAATGGATTAAATAATTTAATAATAAATAATAAATAATGAATAAAAAAATCATAATGAAGTATAAAAATTAAAAGATTAAAATTAATTATAAAATAAAATTTTAATAGATTAATAAATAAATTAAAACAAAGATAATAATTAATAAAATATATAAAAAAACTAAATTTAGTAATAAATAAATAATAATTAATAATATGTAAATTATAATTACAGATATGATAAAAATAATAAATAGTTAGAATTAATATAAAAATAATGTGAATAAAATAAATTATGTTAATTATAGAAAAATCAAGAAATAATTATTAATTAATAATAAGAATAAAAATTTTAAGAAATAAATATGAATATATAATAAAATTAATAAAAAGAATAATAAAATTAATAAAAAGAATAATAAAATATATTAAATGAATAAAAAAATAAATACTGGTGGTCTATAAAACTTAACGATTATTAAAAATAGAGAATAACCTAAGATAATTTATCATTTTAATCTATAAAATAAATAAATACATGGACAATAGGAACAAAAACTTTTCATAAAGGAATACATTTTTGGGAAATATACGTCGATTAAATACCTATAAATAGCACTTTAATTCTTGGCATAATATAGGATAAATAAATTAATTTAAAAAATGAGAATAATTAACTCTATCTTAATTCATATAGTATAACATCTGAAAACGATAAAATTTACAATATAATTTAAAATTAATAACAATTAAAAATACAAGTAAAATAAACTTATTAATTTAAACTTGATCTAAATTAAAAAATATTTTATATAAAATAAGATACTATTTAATTATAAGTTAATTTGTAAAATTAATAAAGGTTTTTCCGTTTTTAAATAAATGGCTAAGGAATAAAATTTGAAATAAAAAAATAAGAAAAAATTAAAAAATGAATTTAAAGAATTTTTTTTTAGTTTTCTATTTTATTTTTTTAATATCTTTTTTATTTATTAAGTTTAATATTATTTATATATTGGGGTAAATTTTTAAAATATAAAAATCTAAAAAAAAAAATCATTTCTATTTATTATTATATAAATCCATATTTTAAATAATTATTTCTTTTAAAATATTTAGAATACACTAAAAAATAATAAAATAAAGTTAAAACATTAATATTTTATAAATTTAAAAATATTAAAAAAAATATTAAAAAAATAGATAAAAAATATTATTATTTTTTTTATTTTTTAAATAAAAAAAATATTAACGAAAAATAGAAATAAAAAATGTTTGAAATTCAATAAGATATCGATCAATTAATTTAAGAAAAACAAAAAAAATTCAAAAAAAGAGAATTTAAACCAATAGAAAAAGATATATATATATAAGAAATACAACTTTCATTAATAAACATGCACCATAAAATAAAATAAATACTAGAAAAAGATTAAACATAAGAAAATAATGAATTAGTAAGATACTATATAAATTATTATAGTACTTAAAATCTTTAAATCGAAAAAAAATATTATTATCTTTAATAAAATATATATATGAAAATAATAAAGAAATTATAGATTAAGAATGTGTATTATAATTAAAAAAGTACATAGGGAATATATTAAATCAATATTTTGAATAAAAAAACACTTCAATGTCTAGAATTTCTATAGAAAATATCTATACGCCAAACAAAATAAATTAATAAGAATAAAATCTTATAGAAATATTATGGTTTTACATATTTTTATATAGTAAAACTAAAAACTAAAACGTAAATACTTTAAATAAAATTTTGTTAAAAATCATATATCTATCAATAGAAAGAAAATTCTTTTTTTTTAATGAAATTTAAATTAACTTTATTATTAGAAATTTTCTAGAATATAATAAAAATATTTTGTCATATAAAGAATAAATTATCATTCTTAAATATTTCCTTAATTTAATTTCTTTACATAAATAA
Source organism: Ichthyophthirius multifiliis (assembly GCF_000220395.1). Lineage (NCBI taxonomy): Eukaryota > Ciliophora > Oligohymenophorea > Hymenostomatida > Ichthyophthirius > Ichthyophthirius multifiliis. The sequence goes on along the minus strand of NW_004086283.1, from coordinate 43,510 downwards.
GATTTTTTAAAAGTAAATAAAATAACATAAATAAATATGTATATATACATGTATATATAGAATATTGAAATTATTATAAAAATACATTCTTTTCCTTCTGAATTAATAATTTATATATAAACAATAATTTAATAATAATCTAAAAATTACATGAAAGATATTTTATTATATATACGTAAGTAATATATATATATATTTATATTTTTTTTATATTAAAATAGAATAAATATTTACTAATTTAAAGGATAAAGTTATTTAATTTGAACTTTTATCTAAAATACTTGAGTATACCAGCGAAAATATAAATGAGTAGTTTATAAATGAACTTAAAAACTTAAATATTATTAATGAAACAGATTTATTTTTTATAATAATTGTTAATACTTAATATTCACAAATATATACAAAAAAATATATTGTTGAATAAATTTTACATTAAAACGCTTTTGAATAAAAAATTTATTTTTAATATGCTGTAAAATATGCTTTACAACAGGAAAAAGACCTTTTAACTAAATTAAAAGGAAATAAAAGTTTTCTTACATCAAATATTATGCATGATTTATTGCCTAAAATGAATAATGATAACTATTTAATATGCCTTGAGTTTATTTATGAGATATATAATTGTATTTTTGTTGAAAAGATATAGGAAGGGTTTAATAAATACGACTTTTTTTTATTTTTTCCTTCTTTTTTAAATGACTATAAAATAAAGAAAACCTAATAAATTAATTTTAGTGATTATTTAGAAACTAAAAGTGAATAAAAATCAGATTTCTTTTTACAAAATACAATTTTTTTATTAAGAATTGCATATATTACTTCATAAAAAAACATAATTTAAAATTTTTAAGAATTTTAAAATACCTATTTTTCATAACAATTTGATACTTATATACCAATAACTAATACACAAGTAAAAATATATTTATTGTAAAATCTTTTTTTATAAATTTATATTTGATTTTATTTATATTTATTTTTTTAAGGTAGATAAGTCAATAATATTTTATCTTTATTGTAATGATTTTTTTAAATTAATATGTAAGAATGTAAATAAGTTTGAATGGTTTAAAAAATCATCTTTAATTTTATTAGAAATGACAAAATTATTAGGTTTTTTGAATTTTATATAATAAAAACCATAAGAAATAAGTATTTTTAAGAAAATTATTTATTAAATTTTCTATTTTCCTAAATAAGAATAATAAATTTTCATATAAATTTTACTCCTATGTGGAGTTTAGGAGAATTTTTAAAATGAAAGTTAAGATTTTTTATTAAATAAAAGGATTTAAAATGAATTTTGCATAGATATTTTATTAGAAAGTATATGTATAAACCATATAAATGAAAAAGTTTTGGACTATTTACTACAAAATATTAATATTTTATGCAATTTAGAAATAAATAGAATTATTTTAAATAAAAAAATTAATTATTTCTTATAGATTTTCTAAAAATATTACAATGAAAGTAATGAAAATTTTGAATAAATATTCTCAAGTTTATTATAAAATCTTAATATTAATAGTTTCAAAGAAATAATAAGATTCTTTAATAAATAAACTAAAAATAACTTTTATGAAGAAATAGACTATTCTTAAAATTCATTTGATTAAAATAATACATCAAATATAAATTATAATGTAAATTTATATATATATATATATTTATATTTATAAATTTATATATATATAGAATACTAATCATTTCATATTTTCTTTTGTTTTTGAAAAATTAATTCATTTAATTAAGACATAATAATAAAACGAAGAACATTTTTATTCATTTTTAAATTTTTCTAAATTTTTAGATTTTAATTAAAAATCTTATTTAAAGTTAAATTTTTAATAAAAAATTATGTTTTAAAATTCAAATTTTACTCTTGTATTTATTTTTCGCTTCCATATATTTCCTTAAAAAACTTAATATAAAAAATTTCTTATTTAATTATTTTCTAAAACACATGTTTTTTTGGATATTTTCATTTAAAATAATAGTGAAAATGATACTTTTTTATATATTTAAAATTAGAATTTTTAAGAAATTTTTAAAATTTAATTTTTGCCTGAAATATGGTATATTCTAAGCATTTCATATAACAAAGAAGAATAAAAATTTAATATTTATTTAAACGATAATAATATATAATATATTGGCATAAAAAAAATTCAAATTTAATAGAATATACATAAATTAATATTAGGAAATAATAATGAAAAAATATATGGATTAGATGGATAAATATGTAATTTTTTAATAAATAAAGAAGTCCTATTATAAGAAAAAGATATTATGGAATTTTTAAGGAAATTTAAAGTAAAAAATGAACTTGATATATAAGACGAAGGTTTTAAGAAGTTTAATTCTATCTTTTTTTTAAATTTAAATGCTTTTTTTTTGAAAAATGAAATAATAAAAGGTGGTTTTTGTTAAAAAATAGATGTAAAAAATGAAAAAAATATGAAGATTTTTTAAATTTTTAAAGAAAATAAAAAATCTTAAATTTAATTTTTAGACACAAAAATCAAGAATACTCAACTTATTATAAAATAAAGTTTTTTTTAAGTATTTTTTTAAATAGGAAATATTGAAGTTTTAGTCTATTTTATGTTTATTATTGTGAATTCGAAAATTTTGAACATTTTCAGTGTTTTTCTATTATAGGAAATATCTTTGGTTTATTAGGAAGTCTTTATAAAAGTTAAAATATTAATAATGCATTAATATAAAATTTCTAATCAAATGATTTTTATATTTTTTTTGTTTAAAATTAAGGATTCGATATTATTTTTTTCTTACTTTAAAATGTAAATAAATATATATATAAATATATATATATATATATATATATAAATATAAATAAAAATAAAAATAAAAATAAAAATAAAAATAAAAAAATAATTATATATAAAAAAAATGTATATATAAAAAATATTAATAGTAAAAAAAGTATATATAAACATAAAAAATATATATAAAAAAAAAATTATATTTATAAAAATAAAATATTAATATAAAAAATATATATATAAAAAAAAAGTATTTATAGTAAAAAAATATATATATATAAAAATATTATATATTATGTATTATATATACAAAAAATAAAAGCATATATAAAAAAATAAATAAAATTGTATCTATATATAATAATATTTTATTTAAAAAAAAAAAATAGATAATAAATGAAAAAGGTACTGACTATAAATTAATATAAAAAATCTTAAATTTTCTCGAAATTTTCAATAATTAAGATGAATCTATTTTTTATAAAGGAATTTTTTCTTTTTTAAATAATTTCGAATTACTTTCTTTTTAAGAAGATTAATCTTAGACTGAAATTTTATCTTTTTTTTTTCTAAAAATCTAAAAAAACCCTTAAATTCTCTAAAATTTCCTTCAAAACGATTTTTTCTAAAACATTTCCATTTTCATTTATTTTTTAGCCCAAAATTAATAAAAACCTTCATTTATTTTCGAAAAAATCTACTAAAAAATCTTTCTACTTTAAAATTCCCAAAAACATCATTTTTTTGATTTTTTTATAAATATATGGAACTACACGACATAAAAATGTCCAAATTTTCATTATTTTTTTCTTCCTAATATGTATTTTATCTTAAAAGAAGACATTTTAGTATTAAAAGAAGACTAAATAAACTAAATAATATACTTATTATATAAATAAACGTAAAATAATGAAAAAATAATACTTTAGATTGTCATAAAGATCTATAAAAAAAACAAAAGAATTCGTTTTCATCCTTTATTTATATAAATAATCGATTAAATTATCCATTTATTTTATTCAGAAATTAATATAGACGAAAAAATATGCAAAAAATTCTTTTTTTTGTTTTAAAAAATTCCTTATGAAAATATTTTCGAATAAACAATAGAAAAATATGGGAAATTAAGTCCTTTTTTTAGGGAAAAATTTCTTGAAATTTTAAAAAGCCAAAAAAATTTCACATTTTAACATTTATAAAAAATATCACTTTTATTAGAAAAAAAAATACTCAAATTTTCTCACATAAAGTTTTCACTTAAATTTTTTCATAAAAAAATGAGCTTTTTAATTTTTTTAAAGTGTTTTTTGCAAAAAATGAATTTCCATATATCTTAAATGCACTAAAATTATTGAGTTTTGCCCTAGATGTTTTTAATAGTGAAAAAAATGAAATATTTTTAGAAGTTTTTGAATAAATTTTACATTTTTTAGAAGTTTTAATATTATTTTTAGATAATTTTGAAGCTCTAGAAGACCTTTATTGTAATATATTGGCTAATGTATTTATTCTATTGAATAATAATGATAAATTAAGTTAATTTTAACCAAAATTATAAGAATCTTTAGGAGAAATAGTTAATGATTTAAATCAAAAAACAATACTATAGGGTGGAAACTATAGATGTTTTTTAAATATTATATATTTTTTAATGAAAAGAGTTTAAAAGTAATAAAATATAGAGATTTTAATGAAAATATTAGAAGAATTTATAAAAAAAGAAAATTTTTTGGAAGAAAAAAATATGTTTTTTGTACTTTTTTATTGCATATTTTAAAAATATTTTCGCAAAAAAAAAGTATCTTTTTGGATTTTTTTTGGTCTTTTTTTGCAAATTTTTTCTTTATAAATTTTAAAGAAATTTTCAAATTTTTTTCATAAAAAAATCTAATAATTTACGAAAATTTAACATATAAAAATAAACTCGAAAAATACTCGAAAATAATCAACTCTAAAAATACTCATGAAAATTATTTTTTATAAGAAAAAATTAATATTTTTTACAAAATCTTAATATATATATAACATCAATAAAAAAACATGAAAATGCTAGTAATTTTATTTAATAAAATATTGAAAACTTAAATCTTTTGATAAAGCATGCTAATATTATAACAAAATATTACTATATATAATACGTAAAAATATTAATTGTTATTATATTAAAATATATTTATATATATATATATATATATATATATATATATATATATATATATATATATTGAGATTAATTTTTAATTTATATTTTTTTATTTTATTGTATTTATTTTTAGATATTCCATTTAAAACTCCATGTCTATTAGAAACAATTTTCAAATCAAAGTATACCACCAAACATTCATATAATTTAATAATATATATAAACTTAAAATTCTTCATCTTAATTATTCCCAGATATAGACAAAACTCTAGAAAATTACATAAAAAAAGATTTCTAATAAAAAACCATATAATTTTATAATGGCAATTACAAAAAAAAAAACTGCTAAAAATTCAAGGAATTTGGCAAGAAACCCATAATTTTGAAAACGAAAACATGTTTAAATTAAGAAAAATTTTTGATAAAAATCACCGTAGAAATTTCATTAAAATAGACACTAAAATCCCCAAAAAAACATATTTATTTTCCTAACAACCTTCTATATTAAACGTAGTAAAATCTCTTTCTTATATAAAAGAAGATCCTTCCTACTATTTTTCCACAATTAAAAAAAATATCACTACCTAATTTAAAATCCTAGATTGTTACCAAGACATCGACTTTTCCCCTTTATAAAAGCCATCCACTAAACCCCCCTCTTTTTCTAAAAATAAGTCTACTATTACTAAAAAATAATAAGCCTATTAAGTCCCTTAACAATCCATAGAATGTGAATATATAACCCTAAAAGGCTCTTATTATGGTCATTTATACATTACAGATGCTCTTATAACCTTTAAGAGCCAAAAAAATACCAAAAGACTGCAAAATAATAACTATAAATTAACCGGATCGTCTGAATTATGCTTAATAAACTAAACAAAGAGAAAATATATGCAAACAAGTGAAATAAAAGAGGTTATTTCGAAAAGATTCAATATGTAAGAAATCGGTTTAGAAATATATATGAGAAATCAGAAGTCTTATTTTTATAATTTCTATAATATTTAAAATAAAGATAAATTTTTCCAATTTCTCGAAAGTCTTTTTTTACCTGAAATTGTTATCATAAAAGACCGCCTGAAATTTTTTAAATAAAATAATTTCTAGGAAAAATGGATAAAAGGAGAATTCACAAATTTCGAATATTTGACATTTCTCAACCATTTTTCTTCCAGATCTTATAATGATATAACCCAGTATCCAGTTTTTCCTTGGATTTTTAACAATTACACAACACCATTTCTTGATATTAACAATATTTCTAACTATAGGGACTTATCACTACCTTTAGGAGCCTAAAATCTATCAAATAGGGAAAATTTGTAGTATAAATTTGCCTAAATGGGTACTTATTATACCCAACATTATAGTTCTTAGACCCATGTATTTAATTTCTTGATCAGAATCGAGCCTTTTACATAATTAGCGTTTAAAGATCAAAACTAGAAATTCGATATTCCAGATAGACTATTTCATTCTATTCCAGAAACTTGGAACTCGATTTCCCAAAACTAATAAGATTTAAGAGAATTAACTCCTGAATTTTTTTATTTACCTGATTTTCTTAAAAATAAATCATAAATAGATTTCGGAAAACTTTCTAATGGTTAAATTGTAAATGATGTAATTTTACCAGAATGGGCAAAGTATATAACTATTACATGTATTTTATATTTATTTCTTATATATATTTTATATATAGAAGTCCAGAACATTTTATTAATTTATAAATGGAAGGTTTAGAAAGTGAATATGTATCTAGAAATTTACATAAATGGATAGATTTAATATTTGGTTATAAGTAAAGTTCTGTGGAAGATTTTAATATATTTTCTGATTATTCATATCAAGTATTAAATAATTAATATATATATATATATATATATATATATATATATATATATATATTTATATAAGGAAAAAATTAATAAAGATGATTATTTTAATATATTATAAGCTATAAATTGTGGTTAATGTCCATCTTAATTATTTACTGAACCTCATAAACCTAAAAAAAAGATAAATTAATAAATATAAAAAGAAGAATTTCTTGAAAATACATTATTTAATAAAATAATATTTTAAAAACCTATAATAAAAAATCCAATATAACATATATATTAGGATTCTCGTTTTTTATCTATTCTTGATAAATAAAACAACCTATATGTATTTGATACATTTAGTCTAATTTAAGCAAATACAAGTGATTACTCTCCTTAATAATTCCATAAACTAAATAACAATATTTAAGAAAACCAGTCTTTTTTAGTTTGGAAATGCTATATATTTTATACAGAAATAAGCAACTCTAGTCTCAAAATACTAGCATTAGACTCAAAAAAAATACATAAAAATATACAGTTTCATACTAAATAAATCACTATTTTAGCCATTTCTATAAAGTATTTATTTTGCGCAAGTCTTGATTTGAGGATTTCGGCTTGGAATATATACCAACTTATAGATGATAATAAGAAGTTAAGTAGTCCTTCTTTTATTATATATGGACATAATTCTGAAATTACTAGTATTTCGGTAAGTGATGAATAATTTCTACTATTTTCAACTAATAAAGTATATATTTATATATATTGTTTTTATATTTAAAAAAAAGGAATTAATATGTTTTTTGCATAGTTTTTAAGGAGAACTTATATAAAGTTATAAATTATTAATAAATTAAGAAGATTATGTAGTTTTTAGTAGTTTTTCATTAGATTAATTAAAAATTTTAGTTGGAACTTATATGAATGTTATTTATATTTATGATTTAAACGGCAATATAATTTTAAATATAAATATTTGTAATATTTTATAAAGAAAATGCTTTAATTTTATTAAATCTGTGTATTTTTAATCTTATAATAAAATAGTATAAATATAAATATATATATATATATATATAGATATATATATATATATATATATATATATATTTATATATATATATATATATTTTTATTTATAATTTTTTTTAGATTATTACTGGAAATAAGGGTGAGATTTTATGTTTAAATAAAATTTCTTTATATTTTTGTTAATAAAATTCAAATTAATTTTGTAATATAAATAAAAGACATTATAAACTAATTAGAGAAACTTAATAAAAATATAAAGAAGAAGTTATTGTACATGTTATGTTTCCCGAAAAAACAAATAATGAATTATATGATATCTTATTTATTACTAAAAAAGGAGATTTTATATATTCAAAGTTTTGAAATATATAATATAATTCAAATTTTTAATATTATATATAAATCTAAATAATAAATCATTATATAAATATTTTTTTATAAATTAAATAATTCTGAATTTCTTTTTTTTATATATTATTATTATTATTGTTTTAAACAAAAAAAATTAGATTTTCTAATAAATACAATCATTTTTTTTATATTCTACAGCTTAAATTTATTTAACTACATTTTTATTTTTTTTACACGAATATTTAATGACTTTAAACTCCTATATTTACTTTACATATGCAAAATATTTTATGAAAATTATATAACTTTATACTTTTACTTTGAAAATAAATAAAATAAAATAAGTTTTAAATATATTATAAATTTATAGTTAATTATTTAATTATTGAATAAAAAATATACAAATAAAAAATATTTAATAGTAATATTAATTAAAACTTATTTGAATAAAAAAAAATATATCATATATATATTAATATTTATGTAATAAGTTTTAATTTTATAAATCTAATTATGTTTAAAATTATAATTCATTAAAAAAAAAATTTAAAAACATTATAAGTTAAATACTACACATTTAAAAGTAAACTATATTAATAAATATAAAGATTAAAAAATTTAGTTTTAAGTGTTACATATAGTTAGGATTTATAAAAATAAATATTATAATAATATAATTATGTAAAATATAAAAGATAAAATTTAAAAAAAATATATTAAAATATAATATTTTAAAACATTTTAATGTTAATATGTTTTTTATTTATAATAATTTAATAAATTAGTTAATTAAAATAAAATGAAAATTAAATATAATAAAAAAATATTTTTTATAAAATATTATAATATAATGAATGTACAACATAATATTATATATTTATTTTACAAAATGAATAATTATATATATATATATATATATATATATATATATATATATATATATATATATATATATACAAATATTTATTTTTATATAATTATGTCTACTTATATCTAATATTTATTATTTTATTTCTTTAATATAATTTTTATTTTATTTTATAAATATAATTTCCTTAAGAATATATTCATTTTTATTATTATTTCTTTAATTATAATATATTTTTAATTTTGTTTGTTTGTTTGTTTATTATCATTTTATTATATAATTTTTATTAAATTAATTTTAATTATATTAATTTTATATTTTAAAATTATTTTTTACAAATATTTTTTTTCTTTTATGATTCTTCTTTATATTAATTATAATTTATACTCTTTTATTTTTATAATACAATTCTAAATCTTTTTTTATTTTTTATTATTTTTTTACATATAAATAAAATTATTACAATTTTTCTTTAGAAAAATCTAATACTTAAAAAAAAAATTTTAAATTTAAATTAATTTTAATAAATTTAAGTTATATTCTATAAATAATAAATTTTTAAATTTGAATTTTATTAATAATTAATTTAATTTTTTTAAATTGTATCTAATTTTATAAATTAAATATATCCTTATTAAATTTTAAAAATTAAAAACTAACATTTTTTTTTATTATATATTATATTGTTTATTAGATATTGGTTTATTATAACTATATTTTATTAAAGCTAATTTTTAATTTTATATTATTTATAATAAATTTGTATATTTTTTTGTATTTTTTTTAATAAATATTGTTAATTATTTATATATATATATATGTATTTTTTATTGTATCAAAATATTAAATAATTTTTTTTTTATAGTATATTAAATATATAAATAATATGTTTTAATTTATATCAATTTAATTTTTTTTAATAAAAATCATATTTAAATAAAATTGAAAAGAAATAATATTAGTCAAATTAATTTAATAAATATATTATTTAAACATACAAATTCATTATTTTTATATCTTAATTATCATATTATTATTTTTTTAATATAAATTTAAAATATAATATAAATTTTAATTTTTTAATTAATTATATAAAAAATTAATTTAAATAAATTTTATTCACTATTATTTGATTTGAGAATTAGTTTTATATATTAATTTAAATGTTTGGAAGATTATTAAATTAATACAATAAAACTATTTATTATTGAAAAGAAAATTATTGATAGTTTAAATTTAAATTTATTATTAATTATGTTATATATATATTTTATAGAAAAATTAATTAAATTAATATTTTTTTATAAAAAAAAATTATTTACATTAAATTTCATGATCTTTTTTTAAAAAATATAACTTTTTAATATTATTTATTCTAATTTTTATATATATTATAATTAAATGAAGGAAATTCAATATTTTTAATTTATTTTTAAGTTTTTTTTATTTGTAATATAAAAATATTTTTTAATTCATATTAAAATTTTAATAATTTTAAAAGTCAGGTAAAATAAAAAATTATTAATAAAAATAAAAAAAATTTATTATATTTAAAGAATATGTTTAAATAAATATTTTAAAAAAATATATTATTTTAAAAATTAAATAAAGAAATATTAAAAAGAGTTATTATTATTATATTATAAAATATGTAATTCAGCATGTAATTTTAATCATTATAAAGATTAATATAAAAATAAATAAATTTAAAAAAAATATATATTAACAAAATTAAATATATAATAAATAAATATTATCAATTAATTTAAATAAAATATTAACAACTTATAAATATAAATTATAATATGTATTTATTAAATAAATAAAATAATATTTTATATATTTAAAATAAAAAAATAATATATATATATATATATATATATAAATATATTTAAAAATATCTATATACAATTTTATATAATATATTTTTTTATTTAAAAAAATATTAATAAAAATAAAAAAAAATGCGTAAAATAATCAACTACACACTTTTTACACTATTACTTGTATGTTTAGTAGGTACTTTAGTATTCATCCATGATTCTACATTCGAAGATTCTGCTGTTTTCTTAAACGTCATACCCTTAAAAACGTTTATCAATTGATTCTAGATGCGAATAATCTTGCAAAAATGTAGGAGGAACATTATGTAAAGGATATTGTTGCAAGCCTAATCAATGTGGTTGGTTTAGTTGTAGTGAAAAAATCGATACTTATAAATGCGAAGGAAACTTCTATAATAACCCTGCCTGTGAAAAGAAATGCATTTAATAAAAAGGATCACTTTGTGGAGAAAACGCTAAAACTTGCTGTAAATCTGCTGATTTATGTTAGAAAAGTTGGGGAATATAGAAATGTGAGGAATTCGTAGAAAATTTTGCATGTGATAAATGAAAAATATGAAATGAGGATATAAATAATAATATAAAATATTTTTTTTATTTTATAATAGAAAATTTTTATTTATTTTTTCTATAAAAATATAACTTAAAAATTTTTTTTTCTTCATAGTATTAATTTTTTTTATTAATATAAAAATGTTATATTATTTTTGTAATTAAAATATATTTATTATGATTTTATTATAATATAAAAATAAAATTAAAATATATTCAATGAAAATAAAAACATTTTCATTTAATTTTCTTTTCTTTATAATTCTGATTTATTTCATTTTTTTTACATATTTATTTATGAAGACAACTATTCTTCATCCTTATTTAAAGATAAAAGATTAATATAAATATAAATATATATATATATATATATGTTTATATATATATATGTAAGATTTAAAATATTTTTTATTTTATTATATATATATTATTAGATATATTTTTATAATAACATATAAACATTTTTATTTATTTTTATATAAATAAATAATTAATATATTTTAGTTACTGGATCTTCAGTACAAAGCAAACAAAATTAAAATATAAATAATATAATAAATATAAGAATTCCTTTACAAGAAAATAAGATATCGATAACTCCATCATATCTATTTTAATTATAAGTCTATAAAATTTTAAATTATATTAAATTTTTGAATAAATTTATATATATAAATATATATATGTTTTTATATATTATATTTTTTATTATTTTCTAATAATTTTGTTTTAATACTTCGAAATCAATAATATTATCTATTTCTTATCTATATTTAAAATTAGAATTTACTTTTAAATAATTTTCATCTTTATTTTTAATACTTTCCTATTTAACCCAATTTTTTATTAAATTTTGATAATTTCTATACCCACTTTAACTTAAACTTGTTTTTAATAAAACAATAGCATCTACTTTCGGATAATCAAAAGCTGTTTTTTAAAATTCTACAAGAATACACTAAAAAAAATAAAATAAATGCCAAATATTTTAATATTTTCACTTAATTTTTATTGTCATAAGCATTTTTAATTAATTCTTATTTATTATTAAACACTTCGTATCCTTATTTTATTTCCAATTCAATATATAAATCAAATGCACTTAACTAACCAACTTCTTTTACAATATCTAAATTTTTTTGTATTGTCTTTTATCCAATATTAATATTAAATACTCTTTATCCTATTTAATTATAATATAATTCACAAAACTTTAATATTAACGTATATGTCCCTAAATCTTAGATAGGTAAACAATATGCAAATGATTCTTTAGAATATCTTTCTGTTTTATATATATTTTAATCATATGTATATTTTATTATTTTATCAATTAAAGATTAATTATATGAATAATCTGCAAATTCTGTATTTTTCGAATACATTACATCCTTTTTTTATTAAAAATATAATTTAATAACTATTAGAAAATAGAGTGTTACAGGACTATATAATATACCGTTTTAGCCTTTATAAGGTTTATCTGATCCACAATCAATTGCTATTAATACTTCTTATTATTAATATTATTTACATATAAATTATCTTGTAAAAAAAAATATTAAATATAATATCATTTTAAAATTATAGAAAAAATAATAGATTTTAATTATCAAAAATATTACTATTAATATCAAATATTTTATATAATATATACAAAATTCTTAATACAGTAAAAATAATAATTTAAAACATTATTAATTTATTTTATTTTATAAATTAATATTAAATATTTATAAATTAATATATAAATAAATTTGTAATAAATTAATATATTGTTGATAAAAATTTTAATTAAAGAATTATTTATATAGCAATTTTTTATTATAAAATATATATAATACTAATATAAATATTTATATATATATATTAATTTATTTATTCATATATATGCAATTTTCTATTTATTATATATTATATTTAATTTTATTAAATTATATTAATTAATTTAATAATTAAATACAAAAAAATTTAAATATTAATTAATTTCAAATAAAACTAAAAAGAAATATGTAATAAAAAAAGAATACTCATTTAAAAACTAATTTCAATAAAAATGAAATTAATAAATAAATATACAATCGTACATCAGATTCAAAATTAAGCGAAAGAAGTGTTTCGGATTAATTTAACTAAATTGAAACCGAATTTTTAGAAAAATATTTGAACCAAATATTAATAGATGAATATATTTCATAATATTTCATATTTGATTTAGAAAAACAAGCATTTTATTTTTAAAATTTTAATAATTATATACTTTAAACAATATTTTAATGTTAATTATAATTTTCTATTTCTTAATTTATAGATAAGATGAGAATAGAACTTAAAAAATTTTCGGATCAAAATAAAAACTATGTACTTGTACCTTGTTATATAGAAAGTTAATAAGAAATACAAATTAACGATTTTGTATACATTTAATGTTTTATAAAATTAACTGCTTAAAAAATGAAAAAATTAAAGTAATAAGTTATTTAGAATTTCCAATAATAATTAGAATTAGAATAAATAGAAAAAACTAATAATAAAAATATTCATTTGCTTATTTTTTTTAATGGAGATATTCATTTCAACTTTTAAGTTGAAAAAATACAATAGGAAAATCCAAATATATTCATTAATTTTATTTATATATCTAAAGTTTCTTTGTTCTAATATTTCGCGTAGAAAAACAATAATTTCAAAATAGAGGCTATAGATGAAAAAACTGCTAATTTTTATAATTAAACTAGATTTAGTTTTAAATAGAGATAAATTCTTAAATAATTATAAATAAAAAAAGATGAAGAATAAAGATTAATTAATATATAAAATTAAATTAAAGCAAAAAAAAAGAAAAACAAAATAATTTTTGGAATACTGGTTTTTTCTACTTTAAGTTTTAGTACTTTTCTTATTTTCAAGTTTAATTAATCTTATATATAAAAATTTTTTCAAAAAATTATTTTTTTTTGAAAAAAAATATTTATTTTTTTATGTTAAATTTTTTTTTTTTTTTTTTTAATTTATTATTTGTTATTATATTAATTTTTTTTTTTTTTTAATTTTAGATTTTTCTATTTATTTAATCTTTTATATTCTCTTGATTTTTTTTTTCCAAATTTAAAATTAATTAAAAAAATTAAGAAAAGCTATTTTTATTAAATATCTTAAACAAACAAAAAAAAAAAACAAAAAGTAATAAAAATAACATTTTTAAAATTAAAATATTAAAGCTTAATTTTTATTTTAAATTTCTATATATATAGATTATTGTTTTTTTTTTTTAATATATAAAACATTTATCAGTTTTCTTCTTTAACTTAATAAAAAAGCATATAAGCACAAGAAGTGCATCCATTTCTTCCAAATATTTCATATATATTGAATTCTTCTTATTACTTAAAAAATTTAAATTAAAAAAACTTATAAAATATTTTATTTTTACATTTATATCTTCATCATCATATAAAAACCAAAAATCATTTTTTTAATTAAAGCATTATAATGTCCATATAATAAGCCTTAGCCATGATGTATTATAACGGAATTTAAATTATAGGAAAATTCTTATTATTATTATTAATCATTGTTATTTTTTTCAATAGATTTTTAAATATTTTCTTCATTTTTTTCTTTTCATAATTCTAAAAAATAAAAATATTAAAAATAAATAAAATATTTTAACTGTAGAAATTTTAATATCTAAAGGAAAAGCAATTTTATGCATTAATTTTTACATCCGATTATATTTTTCATCATATTTAAATCTTTTTAAATGCAATATAAGTGTTTTTGGTAATTTTTTAAATAAACTTCTATATTTTTTTTTATATTTAACTTAAAAAACTTTTCGAATATAAAAAAAAAAAACCTTTTTTCCGCATCCTATTTAGTTTAGCATTTATCACAAAAAAATTTGCATTCTTAATTTAATACTTCTTTTTCCGAAATTTTTTTTATGCAATGACTAATGGATGAATTATAATCAATATCTATAGAAATATCTAAAAATGCCTCATCCCTTTCTGTAACAGTTTTACAATTATTACATTAAGTTTATGTAGTTAAAATTCCTCCAAAAATATCTTCCAGCCATGAAGCTTATTTTTATTCTAAAGGATTTGGATTTTCCTTTGTTTCTTTAAATATATATAAATATATATATATATATATATATATATATATTATTATATTTAATATTTTTTTTACTAATATATGGTTTATTTATTATATCATTTATTTAATTTAAAAGCCAAATACTAAACTCATGGCAATCTTAATGACTGTCTCCTCTAAAATCAGGGTTACTATCTCTTACATATTTCATGATTTTATTAGTATTGCATATACCCGTCTTTTTTTTATTATTTGCTATTTATTAAAATATTTCTTAAACAATGACAATTATATTATATTCATTCTTTTTTTTAAAAAATAAATAAAATAAAATAAAATTATTTATGTATATAAAAAAAAATAAAAAAATACGGGCTTGCTATTATAATTTAAGATTTGATTTCGAAACAATTCGCAATTATAAAGTGCTTGAAAAATCGAATTCGAATAACATATATTATCTTTCTTCGGAAAATATATATTTTTTATTTAATTTTTTAGTTTAAAATTACATTAACTAATCCAAAAAATTTTTCGCCCTCAGGATAATTATTTCCTTTATATTATTAAAAAATGTAACAAAAAAAGTTATATTTTACCTAATTATTTTAAAATATGTTCATTTCCTTTTTAAAATGTTTAATTACCCATGTAAACAAAAATAAATTTAATAAATAATAAAAATATATATTTTGTAAATAAAATATGAAAATATATAAAAAAAAAAAATATTTAAATAAAAAAAAATCGTAATAATCTAAGAATAAAATTTAGTATATAATATTTTTAATAACTTAATATATATTTCCTATTAATTATTTATATATATATTTATATTTTAATAAAATATATATTTATTTATTTTAATTTTATTATAAAATAAAAAAACAACAAAAATTATAAAAAAATAATAATGTGGGCTCCTGAAGATGAAGATGATTTTTAACATGATTAAAATAAATAAGATAATAATTAGGAGTAGGTTACATTACAACTTTAAATTGTTTACAAACAAAGTGAGTTATAAGCAACATTTTATAAATAGCATACAATAGAATAATTTTATGATTCTCTTGCTTAAATACTTTAAATTGAAGCTAAGGATTTGCGTATTGTTTATAAAGGTATAAGAATTGAAAAAAATAATAGATTTTTAAGAGATATATTTTAAAATTATGATATTTTAAAGGACAAAGTTTAAATCTATAAAGAATAAATAGGGGCATGATAATTATGATATTTTGAAATAAAATAATATAAAATTTATTAAGATAAATATAAATAAAAAATTGTTTTTAGTAATTTAATAGTATTATATATATATATGATATTAAGAATTTTAAAATTATAATATATTATCAAATTAAAGATATATATGGATATATATATATTTTAATTAAAAATTTATTTATGCATAATTATATATATATTATAAAAATTATATAAAAAGATATTTATGATAACAAATTATATTAAAATAAAAATAATTATAAAAATATAATATAAAAAAATTATTATAAATATATATATATATATATATAAATATATATTATTTTTATTTATTTTTAATTTACTAATTTTATATATATATTTAAACTTATAATTTTTTTATTTATTATGACTAAAATATTATACAATTTCATATATATATTAAATTTACTTTTTATTTTTTGTATTTATATAAATTTCTTTATGTAATAAATTATATTATACAATAATTAATAAATTATAATATATATATTATTTTTTATTTTTAAATTTCTAGATTTTCAAATCATTATATTATAAAAAATTTGTTTTTTTATATTTTTATTTTTATATTTATTATATATATATATATATCCAAATTTATTTATTTTTTAATTAAAATCAAAATAATTTATGTTTATTTGTGTTAAATAATTAAAAATTATTATGTTGTATTTATATTATATTCGTAAAAATTTAAAACATATATAAAAAAAATATTAATTTTAAAGTTAAATTTTTATACTTTTAATATTTTTATTATAATTATAAAATAATGAAAACTTATATATAAAATTTTAATAAAATAAAATGCTTTTAAATATAATTATTAATACAATAAAAAATTATAAAATTTAAATAATAATTATTTATTATTCAAAAAAAAAAAAAAATGAAATGCTTATATAGGAAAAAAAAATTAGAATTAACTTAATCCAAGTATAAATTAACTAATAATATATATTATAATTTATACTTAAAATAAATAAAAAACAAGTAAGAAATTAAAATGTAATAGCATAGATTTATAATAAATGAATAATTAACTTAAACATATACAATAAGAATAAAATACATCAGTAAAACTAAATAATAATACACCTAAAAAATTTCACGAAAATTAAAATTTAATTAATATATCACCAATATAACCGTTTAATTTTTAAGATCATTTACAAGTATATATTTTATCAATATTTCTAATTTTTATTAAATAAAAGTAATAAATAAATATTTATGAAAAAGAAATAAACAACTTATTATAAAAAGTATCCAAATTATAAAGCCAAAACAATATTTTAAATGAATAAATAATTTCTAATGAAAAAAATATATTAAAACAGTCAAAAATGCGAACTAATATAGATACAAAATTAACTGAAAAAATACGATTCGATAAACTAACTGATAATTTAAATGAGGAAATTTAAAAAAAAGAAATAAAAATTGAAAAACAAGAAAACGAACTCAAAGATATTTCTTTAATATAAAATAAAAAGGAAAATGAGAAAGAATATTATAAATATTAATTTTAAAAATACGAAAATTTATTAAATATATCAAATTTAAACTTTATAAATGCATAGAAAAAAATTTCTTAATTAGAAAAAGCAAATAAGGAATAAATAGATTAAATAAATACTTTGTAATTTGATAGAATTTAAATTTCCTAAAAATGGTATTCATCAGCGTAAAAAGTAAAGGAAAATGGTAAATAAAGAGATAAAATTAAAAACTTAGAAAGCTAAATTAGTAAATTATAAATTTAATTAAGTGAATTTAAGTAAAAATATATTCATTGTAAGACTGAGTTGAAAATTTTGAAGGTAATTAATTACAAAGATAAAATTTAGACAATTTTTTAAAATTTAAAAGATAAAATTTAAGAAAGTTAAATAGAATGTGAAAATTTAAAAGATGAAAATAAAAATTTAAAAATAAAATTGTAAAAATAAATTTAATAATAATAATAATAATAATAATAATAATAATAATAATCATAATCATTAATATAAAATTTAACATCAAGTTTTTCAGATAAATAATAAAGATAAGATAATTAAAATATTTTACAAGAATAAAAAATATTATATGAAAATTCATATGAAGATAAATCTTATATTAATTAATAATTTTATATTTAATAAAAAATAATAGATTAAAATGAAAGTGATTTTTTTTTTAAAAAAAATCATTAATAATTAGATTTTTCTATTTAAAATTATAATGGTATATATGAAAGTATTGAATATATAAAAATTCTTGAGAGTTTAGACTCTTTAAATGACATAAATATAATAAATGATATAAAGGAAAAAATTGATTTTTTAATAGATAAATTATTGAATATAAATATAGGTAAAAGAATATTAAAAAAATGTTTAGAATAAAATCAAAATAAAATTGAAAAAAAAACTATTTCAACAAATTCAAACAATTCAATAAATAAAAAATACAATTACATAAGCAAAAGTTAATCAGAAGAAAAAAGATAAATATAAGAAATATAAATAAATTTAAATAAAACATTAAATTATTAATAAACAAAAGATTACATTTCTGAAGAAAAAGATAATAGTACATAAAAAAAAGCTCCAAAAAAAATACTATAAAGTATTATTAGAAAAATAATGGATAATTAAATAAAAAAAAAAACTATAGGAATTCCTAAATATTGTCTTTAAAGATAAATATAAAGAATAAATAAAAATAATTAAAATAATATATAATAAAATAATAATAATAAAAAAAATTATAATAATAATTTTAATAATTATAGTTATAATGGACATATTTCTTAATAAAAGAAATTTTATATTAATAAAAATTAGTATATGTTATAACATGGAATCAATAAATCTTTTGAAAAAAGTTATTTGAATATTTTTAAATATTAAAAATAAAAATAATTTCATTCTTTAGATCATTGATTTTTTTTTTTTATTTCTTCTCTCTTTATGAATAATATATATTTCTAATAACTTTTCTTTAATGTTTATATATAATTTATTTATATTTTTCTTATATCTATATTTATTTATTAAAAAATAATATAAATACTATTATAAATTAATTTTTAGAATATATATATATATATTTATATATTTATTAAAATAATTTTTTCAATTATTTTAAATAGATATATTTTTATAATAATATATAAAAATTCTTATTTATATATAATAATTAAAAATATTAAAAAATAATAAAACTTAATTTATTAATTTATAAAAATACGCAAAACATATTCTTATATAAATAATAAAAAAAAATATTCTTTATTTTTTTTGAAATTTCTATTAAAAAAAATAAAAAGTTTATATTATTATTTTTTTTATAAAAAAGATAATAATATATTAATTATATAAATAATTCTTATTAATATAAAACATTTTAAACATAATACATATAGAAAAATAATATTATATAATATGCCCGTCAAAAAAATAAAAGACAGATATTACTAATCTTTAGAAAAAATCGGCAAAGGCGCCTCAGCCTCCGTTTATATAGGCTACGACGAAAAGACTAAATAGAAAATTGCTATAAAAAGAATCGATTAGACACGTTTTGACACTAATTTTTTAGAAAGAATCGACTAAGAGATAATGGTTTTACAATCATTCGAATAAAATAACCATATAGTGAAATTTATGGATCATTTTACTGAAAACAAATACATATATATAATAACCGAATTATGTGAATATGGTGATTTACAAAAATTCATTTAAACCAATTTCAAGGCAAAAATTATTCCTGAAAAACTTGCGAAAGTATTTGCCTTTTAAATTCTTTTAGCTTTTTTATAAATGGTCGATAAAAAGATTATTCATAGAGATATGAAACTAGAAAATGTGCTCATAAATTAAAAATTAGAGTGTAAAATTGCAGATTTCGGATTTGTTAAATTATAGGATGATTTTTGCATAAGTTAGGCAGGAACTCCAATTACTATGGCACCAGAAATACTGAATGGTGAAAATTATAATCATAAATGCGATGTATGGAGTTTCGGATGTATGGTTTATTAAATGTTAGAAGGTTAACCACCTTTTTATCCATAATAAGGAGGTGGAATTAATGAATTAAAAAAATTATAAAAAGAAGGAAATATAAAATTTAATAAATAGGAATTAACTTAAAATTGTAAAGACTTTATAAACTAAATGCTATAATTAGATATTTCTTAAAGAATAGAATGGTTAGATATGTTTAAATAAAGTTGGTTTTAAGACTGTATAGAAGATACTTAATATATGAATAATGTTTTAAAAGAATTCCAAGTGTAATTTCATACTGAAAACTTACATATAGACACGGAATTCGCAATACTTTTTGGGAGAGATTTAAGATCTTTTTTAGAGGAGTTTTTTGACTTTTAAGAATGGAATTTCGGGGAATTTAATGGTTTGGTTAAAAATTTATTTTTGGAGTGTTTTTTTAATTTGAAAATTTAAATTCTAGTTAATGAAAAAAATTATGAAATAAAATTTTTGGAAAATATTAAAAAGTATTTTATTTTTCTTTCTTTTGAAGTTTATATATATATATATTTATATTATAATAAAAGTATCATATAGATAAAATTTAAAAATTTAGATTTTTAAAACTATACTAGTGGCGATATTTAAATTTAATAATATTAAGTTTTGAACGAAATCTTAAAAAAATATTAATTTTTAATCGAAGAAAATAATAATTAATAGTTTTTAGGAGATTACAATTAAATTATTGAGCTTTTAGATAATTTTATTAATTAAACTAAAGGGTTTCCTTTAGTTATTGAGGTGGATGTTTGTAAAATGACTGAACAAAATATTTAAAAATTGCAATTAATTGATGTTTTAGATGCTTATTATAAATTTGATTAAAAATAAATTGAAGATTATTATTTAAATGAATAAAAATGTGTGTTTTTTAAAGTTGTTTAATAATATTTTCCCTTATATATAGAAAAGGAAGTTGAAAATTTAAAATTTATAAAAAGAATGCTAAAATTTTAATGATTTTAAAAAAAAAAAAAAATTAAAAAAATTAAAAAAAAACATATTTTATAAAATCGAATTTATTTTTTTAAATAATCAAAAAATTAAATATATTAAAAAAAAAATACTTAAATATTTAATTTTTCTTATTTTTTTATTGATTAACAATTATTTTATATAAAAAATTAGTAAAATGAGAAAAATTGTGACATAAATTTTTGATTTCCTCAAAAAATAATTATTTTTTGAAAATGAAATAGTAGGCGATATTATGATTTAAAAGCAAAAAATATTTGACAAATCTGTATATACATATAAATTAATAATAAATATAAATAAATATATTTTTTAAAAAAGATAGTTTTGGAATTCGGCAATGTAATATAATTAAATGGATTTAAATAATAAGATAGAATTTCAAATAAAATAGGTTCATCGTAAATAAAAGTACACAAATACATAAATATATATATAGATATATATATATATATATATATATATATATATATATATATATATATATATATATATTATGTATATATATTATTTTTTTTTTAGTTAATTAGTTTAATACCTTTTAAAATAATGATATATTTTGAAAGAATTGGCACATTAATAGTTTTTTTCAATTTTTTAACTGGAATAATTCTTTTAGAAACAAACGAGAAATTATAAAAGTAATATTTTTCATTTACAATAGGCGACTTAATATTAGTTTATGTAATTCCTTTTATAATTTCTTTATTTGTATTTATTTTGAGATAATTAAACTTAGAGAAAGATAAAGATATTATTTAATATATAAATAAATAAGAATGTTACATTTTTTCGAGATTCAAAAAAAACAAAATCTTAAATTAAGTAGAAGACGAAGAATCTTAAAACTAACAATCAAAAGAATAGGAAATACCAGAAAATATTAATTATAATTAAGAGAGAAATACTATTAGTAATATTAAATAAATAAAAACTACAAATAATAATCAATAAACAATTAATAAAATATAAACTAAACAATTGAATAATTTAAAATCCTCTCAATAATAAAAAACTGTAAAAATACTAGAGAAAGTTAGATGGGAATAATTAGAAGTAGGAAATATTGTATGGCTTAAATCCGGAGAAACTGCCCCAGCAGATCTTTTAATTCTAGACACTAGGTAATCTATATGTACAGTAGATGAGGAAGCAATAAATGGAAAAAACAATTAAATAATAAAAACAGCAGCACAATTAACTTCTGGTATATAATTTTTATAACTTTTAAAAAAATATACATATATAAATAATATATATATATATTAGTGTCTGTCCATTCTAAATTAAAGATGAATATGTTTGAATATAGGAAATTACTTTCAGGAAAAATCGAATATGCACGATAAACAAAAAGGAAAGAATTTAATGGTTTTTTAAAAATGACAAATGATCCCAAAGGTGAGAATATAAACCATACTAACGTAATTTTTAGAGGCAGTAAGCTTATATATGGGGATTGGTTATATGGACTAGTAATTAATGCGGGTAAAAATTGTAAAATATATCTATAGAAAGAAGAAAATGATAATTCGGTAATAAACTCCTTTTTCGGTTAAAAAATAAGGACTCTATTTATAATTTCATATATTTATATATTAATATGTTCTTCAATTTCACTTATTTTTTTATATATATTGAACTAAATTAATTATTCTGTGGGTTTTTCAGATGATCCTTCTTATGTTTTTTATTCCTTTATATTGGATTATTTACATATGATGCCTATTTTTTTTTATACTATTATTGATTTTGTGGAGTTTGTTAATGATATGTATCATAATAAATACTATAAAAAATTCAGCTAAAATAACACTAATAATTAAGTTGGGAATAACTTTTAAGTTCTAAAAAGCGTATCTTTAGCTGATCTTTCATTAACTAATTATGTATTTTTAGATAAAACAGGGACTATTACTGAAAGTGAAGAATATGACCTAAAAATGATAATTATAGATGGAAGAATATATAATATGAACCTAAAAGTAGCTTAATAAATTATCAAAAATAAATTCTTAAGTTCAAAAAATTTTAATAAAAGTGTAGCTGAATAATAAGGAAATGAAAATATAAATATAGCTGAGGAAAAGGATAGCAATAATTAAACAAACATAGGAGATTAATAAATACAATTATTAAATAATGTCCCTTAGTTTAAAAATACTAAAGATAAACTCGTTTTTATAAATTAAAGATCATATTTATAAGAATAAGAAGATATAGAAGAAAATAAAGACCTTATGAAATTCTCAGTTAGTTATAATTAATTAAATTAAAATTTGTCTAAAATAGGAGAAAAGTCTTATTTTTAAAATTAAAATAAATAAAATCAGAATATGAATGGATAAAATTAAGTAATAATATATATATATATATATATATATATATATATATATATATATATATATATATATATTTATTTATGTATGTATGTATGTATGTATGTATATATGTATGTATATTCATAAATATTTAAATATTTATATTTTAAATTTAAATTTGATACTATTTATAAAACATATATTTTTTTAAAGGAATATATAAAATACTATAGTTAATTTTAAGAAGCATATTTAGATGAAAATAATTTTATTGATTTATTAAATAGTGACTACGATAAATAACACCATGAGGTTTTATTAAGTATATTAATTTGTCATTCTATGAAAAGTACATTTGATACATCTTAATAGAAAATACTTAATAGGGATATAAGCAAAGAAGTAAAATGTCTATAATAATTCGCGAATATATTTAACTATGAATTTAAATGCTGTTCAATATTTAAAAACTAAATAAATTCTCCAAACTATGTTTTATCAATATAGAATACATATGTAGTATATAAAATTCTTTCTATTTAAGAATATAATATAAACCGAAATTATTTTTCTGTCCTTTTCCGAGACGCAAACAGCCAATTTCCTAATAGTGGCTCTATTCTATACTGCAAAATATCCCTCTAAAACTCTGAAATACCTTCCAATATAATTTTCAAAGACAAACAATAAAAATCTTTATTCGAAAAATAAGTTCAATTTATGATCTAGAATGGGATGCGGCCCATAATATATTGCAAAAAAGAGCTAAACGACGAAAAATCAGACGAATATCTTCGCCAATACGAAAACCTAAAAAAAAACTTAGTTTAAGATTAATAAAAACTCCATAAACTTTATGAAGAAATCGAATAAAATTTAACAATAGTCGCCATTTTCGGAATATAGGAAAAACTAAGAAAAAATACATAAAATACTATCCAAAATATGCGATTAGGCGGGAAATATGTATGGATGTTGACAGGAGATAATTATTTAAATGCCCTAACTATTGGATATTCCTCAAGTATAATAGACTAAAATTAATAATTAGTCCATTTAGAAGGAAGAAACTACGATAATATAAAAAACTTAATAAGAGAGTAATTAACAGCTATATAAAATGAGGGGAAATTGGATAAATTAATTCCCTAAAATTTGAATACATATAATAAATATATGTAAAATATCTTCAATTCGTCTTAAAAATAAAATCTCTTTAAATAAAACGAAGCCAATTCAAAAGACGGGAATAATTTAGGAAACGGAAGTGAAAACTCCAATTTATCTAATTAAATATAAATAATTATTAAATGTAATACTATAGGAAGCCCAAAAATAACTCTATAACCAATAGTGAGACTCGAAAAAGGACTCTTTCATTTAACCCTTAATAAAAGCCTTATGTTTTTTCCCTTATAGTATCTTCAGAAGCTTTAACCATTATATTTTCAGATAATTATTTACGCAATCACTTTTATTTTTTATGTACCTTTACCTCCTCAGTAATAGGATATAATCTCTCTACTTCATAAAAAGGCTGGTTAGTGAGAATGGTTTAGTAGAAATTTTTAAATAATCCACGAACTTTAGCCATAGGAGATAGTTATAATGATTATGATATGATGAAAAGTGCCGATATATCAATTTAAATGGAAAATTAGTAACATAAAATAGATTATTTAGGGGATATTTTAGTAAATGATTTCTTATGTATATCCAACATTTTATATTCTAACGCTATTTTTATGGCTGAAATATATGAGGAATTACTCATTTATACGTTCTATAGGGCATTCGTGATGGGTTATATAATAATGTTTTTTAATATATAAATAATTACATACGGGAGCTCTTTATGTAGTGCTTTATAGATTTTTTTTTATCATTCAATTATTTATTTAGTAGGTATTGTTAGTTATTTTGTTAAAAAATACACTAAAAAGCATAAATATACATAAAATATGGATATTTTAATTAAGTAGTTTTCTATATATAGAAATTAAATAAAAAAATAAAAAATTCTCCACTTTTTTTATAAAGTTATTTTCCATTCTTATTTGGAAGCTCTTTTTAATTTTTTAGTTATTTTTTATGCAGTCAATTTTATAACGACAACTCAAGGAAAAACGTATACTATTGTAAATATGTCATCTTTGGGATTTTTTAGTGTAGGAATTTCTTCGTGTATTAAAATTTTATCAGCTTAAAAATAAAATTATAAGGAAACATTGTCTACTGTATTTTTTTATTTTATTGCTTGTGCTATTTATGCGCCTTTAGAAGATTTATATAAGGACAATTCTTTTTTTTTTTAAGAGTTTAAAGATTATTTCAAAGAACAAATCATGTTTTTAGTTTTAATTAGTCTTTTTTTATTAATTTTTGCAGTGGATATTTTCCTAGAATTTTTTCCATATATTTCGGCTTTTTTTCCTTAAAATATTATCAGATAAACATAAAAATATAATATTATTACAGGTATTAATTATATTAAAATATTTATATATTATATTTAATATTTATAAAGGAAAAAATAATTAATAATAAGAAAATATAAATAAAAATTAATTGTAAAAATAATATATAGCAAGAAATGAAAGTAAAAAATTAACTTGTATAATAAATTAAGTCATAACAAAAATTTTTCCAAATGATAAAGAATAGAATATGGATATAATATTATAAAATAGTAAAAATATATAAATATATAAAAAACAGTAAATATATAAATATAAATTTATATATATATATATATATTAATATTTATATATTATTTACATAGTGATTTAAAATGATGATTTTACCGAATAAAGTTCCGATATGAATAATACTACATTATAATTTAAAAATTCTGATTTAGAGAAGAAATTTAAATAGAATTTAATGAAAACATGGTTAATATTTAATAAATGGAATTAATTAGCTATTTTATGTTTATTAGAAATACTTATATTAATTTAATACTTAGTAAAAAGTGACTAGAGTTTATATTTAAAATAAATAATAGTCTTAACTATCACAATAATTTTAATAGGAATATTTTGTATAGCTTCTTTTAGTAGTAAAGGAGAAGAATAATTTTATAAAATAAACTTCGGGATGTTTATTATACGTATATTATCTAAAATATCCATTGACTTTATTTCTTAACAAAATAATTTCCTTGAAAGCATACTTTATATATTATTTTCTAATTTCTCCATTTAAGGAAGACCAGATTTTGTTATATATGCCACCTTTATATAAACAATTATTTATATTATTAATTATATAACTTCATCCTCTTAATAAAAATTAGGAAATGTTAAAGTTTATATATTAGTTTCTGTTATTTTTCTTACAGCTTTTTTTGATTTAATGCTTATATATAATAAATACTTAGTAAAATTATAAATAAATATATTTATTTATATATATAAAGTATGAAAAAGTTATAAGATTAGATTATTTAAGTTAAAATAAATTAAGAATCGAAAGCCAGAAAATAAATAATATACTCTCTATTTTATTACCTAAATTTGTACGTGAAAGAATATCTAATTGTAAATTTATATATAAAATTAATATATTTCATATATTGAAAAAATAAAATATAAAAAATAAGCATAAGGTTTTTAAATTTAAAATAAATATATAAATATATATATAAAAAAATTATATAAAAATATATAAATATATATATATAATATATAATATATATTTATATTTATATTTATTTTAAGCTGGTTAAATATAATTATCAGAAGATTAAGGTGAAGTAGGCGTTTTATTTTGTGATATTTGTGAATTCGATAGTATATTAGAATCTGAAAACGAGAAAATAGTAGTACTTTTAGATAATTTATTCAGAAATTTTGACGTTTTATGTTCTTAAAATGAATGTACAAAAATTGAAACTGTCGGTAAATCTTATGTATGTGCTTCTGGTTTAAATTTAGAATTAAACATTAAAAAAAAACAGAATTAATTTAATTCTATCGAAAAGTTAATAAATCTTGGATTTGACATGATGGAGTACGTCAAAAAAATATCTTGGGGTCCTAATGGTGAAAAATTGCGTGTAAAAATCGGAATTCATTACGGAAGAGTTATCGCAGGAGTCCTAGGTTACCATAAGCCTTAATTTTCATTGATAGGGGACACCATAAATACAACTTCTAGAGTAATGTCAACGGGTGAAGATGGTCGAATGACAATATCTGGAGCTGCTTTTGCTAAAATATAGACATAAAACTTGGTAAATTTTAAGTATAATAAAAAAGAAGTGGAAGCAAAAGGAAAAGGAGTAATGTTGACTTATTAAATTTCTAAAATGGGATAAATGGGAAAGATGGCGAAAAAAACGGAAATGTATAAACACTCAGTTAGAATGATTCCAAAAGGCTCTTATTCGAATTCTCCAACTTAAGCCTCAAAGTTAAATTTTAAATAAAATGGAATTTCGACTAATAATGTATCTCTATAAAAATTAAAATTAACAGTCGAAACTATTAAAGTTAATGATTAATATAAAAAAAAGACTTAAATAAGAAAAAAAACTTTTCTAATGAATTAATAACTTAATAATAAAGAAAAATCTATAAATACTAATATTATTAAAGATAAATTAATTATAGAAAATAAAACACCTTAAATGTCTAAAAATTCATTACATTCAAAAAATAGTTAAAATGTAAATTTTAATAATAATCAATTAACTAATATAAATAAAATCGAATAATAAATAAAAGAAGAAATACACATATAATACATATAAAATATATAATTAGAAATCGATTCGGATATGATAAATGAATTATTTGAATCAAATGAAGAAGATAGAGTATATAAATAATAAATAAAAATAATAATATATAATATATTCATATTTATTTATATTGTATATATAATATTTAGAATACTTTCGATAAAGATAATAATTTATAATTAACTTAAAAATCTTTATATTTGTCTTTAGATCCTTTAAAGGAAGATACATTATTCTTTTATTAAGAAATATTATAATAAACTAAAAAATAAATAAAAATTAAGTTTTTAGGTTTATTATATATTTTTCTATTAAAGACCATAATTACTTTTCTTATTAAAGATTTTTTTGGAGATTTTTTTTTAATAGATATTATTCTTAGATCAATTATGTGTTTTTTTTTGATTTTTTTTAACTGTTTAAGAGATCGAATTTTCGTGATTAC
Organism: Ichthyophthirius multifiliis; assembly: GCF_000220395.1. NCBI lineage: Eukaryota > Ciliophora > Oligohymenophorea > Hymenostomatida > Ichthyophthirius > Ichthyophthirius multifiliis. Next base: position 14,201 of record NW_004086283.1, on the reverse strand, counting down.
ATTCGAAAGGTTCAAAAAAATTCTTAAAATAACAATGATTGCATTCCTCAGCGTTTTAATAGCAGAAAACTTTCTTATATTATACCCTGAATAAGAATTAGATATGAAATCTGCAATTTTTAAAATATAATTAGGAGAATAATTCTTGTTCTATATAGTTTTATCTTCATTTAATATGCTAGAATTCAGTTTTTTAATTGTATTTTATTTAATTTTAGTATCTTCATGGATAATAATATCATTATAATAACAAATTGAAAGTGATATAATTTATTTCGTTTTTACAATAGGCCTTGCCCATTTGATTTTTTAATATCTTTTTTTTAAACTGCATATAAAATCATATAATAACTTAAAAAACCTAACAAAAAAAGCTAAAGAATAAAATTAGATTTTAAGCAATTTATTACCAAAGCATGGTATGTTAATATAAATATATATATAATTATGAATATTAAATATCAAATAAATATATATATATATATATATATATATATATATATATATATACATAAATATTTATATTTTATAATTATTTTATTATATATATTTTTTAGTTCTTGATAAATTTTTAAATAATCCTTAAACATAAAAACTTGAATTAGTAGATTATTTTGAAAATGTAACAATTTTATTTGCTGATATTGCAGGTTTTACTAAATACTCGAGTTCTGTTGAACCTGAATAAGTAGTAAATATGTTAAAAAAGCTTTTTTACGAATTCGATAAATATTCTGTAGAAAACGAAGTCTTTAAATTATATACAATAGGAGATTGTTACGTAGTTATAGGTTTTACGGATATAAGGAAACGAAATCCTGCTGAAGAGGCTATAAATGTTGTTAATATGGCTTTTTGTATGATTGATACTATCATGTAAGTACGAGCTTAAGTCAAATTCGAAGAATTAGATATGAGAATAGGAGTACATACAGGAAATATAATAGGAGGAGTCATAGGAACAGATATTGTAAGATATGATATATACGGAAAAGATGTTGTTATAGCTAATAAAATGGAAAGTACAGGATAATAGGGGAGGATATAAGTCTCTAATGCTACAAAATTACTTTTAGAAGATTGCGGTTTATTCGAATTTGTAGATGAAAATTAAATTCATATTAAATCTATAGATTATTGGGTAGATACATGTTTTGTGAAATACAAATAAGAAGAATCTCAGACAGAAAATATAAAAGAATCTATTTCATAATATAACTAATCTAATATTGATATGGAAAAATTAAGTTTAAAAAAAGAAGAAGAAGAAGAAAAAAAAAATGAAGATTTTTAAAATAATAATGAATAAGAATATATAATTAAAAAAATAGTTTTGATTAAAAAATACATTAATAAATTTTAAATAATAATAAATTTGAAGATAAATAAAATATAAAAAATTTAGAAATAAAAGAAGAAGACGAAGAAGAGGATATATGATAAAAAAATACTTATAAATATATAAAAATATTATAAATATATATATTATATATATATATATATATATATATATATATATATATATATATATATATATATATATATATATATATATTTATTTTATATATATGTCTGTATTTTTTTATTTTCATCTGCAATAAAAACATCCCATAGTATTTCTTGCATATCCAGGATTCGTTTCCCTTGAATGATAATCATTATAAACATAATTAATATACTAATTTTTTTTAAGAACTACTATCTATGTTTCATATTTTTTCAATAAATCGCTTTTCCATAATTTTCCTATATTTTTACATAAGTCATTGTTTTTTATAATTAATTCTTTATCTTCTATTATTTCTTCTATTATTTTATTTTTTTTAAATTTACTTCTTAAATTTTTAACGCCTTCAACTTTCTTATTTGTTGAATTCAAATACGTATTACAAGAATGCTTAAAAGTAGACATAGTTTATAATTAATTTAATCTATCTTAGTTTTTTACTTCTTTAGAAGATCCTAAGTATTCTGTACATGTACTACGAAAATATCCTTGGAAAAAAGGATTGTTTTTTTGGCGAAATTGGGATATCATATCTTTATATTGACTTCTTTTTTTGTCTATAGGTTAGCAAATATTTTTAATTTTTATTTGAGGAAGTTTGTTTTATATAGGAGTTGATTACATTTTCTGATTTCTTTTGTTATTTTTTGTTTTATAAAAAAAAAGTGAAAATTATATTAATATTATTTTTTTAAAAAAAGAAAAGTCTTATATGTACCATCAATTTATTTTTTTAAAATATTATAAAATATTAAAAATAATATATATATTAGATTATATTTAAGTTTAATTATTATAATTATGTTATTTATATATATATATATATATATATATATTTAATATATATATATATTATTTTTTTTATTTATAAATTATAGTAATTATATCTATATATGAAATTATATTTATTTTAATATAAAATATATAATATATTTAATAACAATTTATAAGTCTATTAAAAAATTATAAATAATTTATATTTGTTTCTATTAAAATTAATATCTATAAAATTTTTATTTATTTTTAATAGTTATAATAAAATAATTATATTAATATTAATATTCTTAATAGTAAAATTATATATAAATAATTAATTATATTATAAATATATAAAATAAATGATATTATTAAATAATTTTATTATATAAATAATATTTTTATTATTTTATAATAATTAATAATTATAAAAATATATTAATTAAATCATTTTTATATTGCAAAATTTTTTTTTAATTTATATAATAATTATTATTTTATTTATATATATATTTTTTTCAAATATGATCTAAATTTATTAATAAGATATTTATGTAAATATATAAATATTTTTAAAAAAATACAAATGCAAATTATAATATATTACAAAATAAAATTAAAATTTTAAATTATTCTTTAAATTTGACCTATTTTTATATTAACATCTTTTTTTATTATATTTTTCAAAAAAAAAAATATTCAAAAAAAAAAATCAAAACTAAACAAAAAAAACAAAAAATACATATAAAATTATAAATATAAAATATTTATATTTAAATAAAAATATTATGTTTAAATTTTTAATAAATATCCCTTTTAAGCGTAAACTAGCAATTCCTTTTTTACTAACGACTTCTGGTTCCATATCTGTTTATGCTAAAACTATAGAAAGCCCTAAAATAAACACTTAACCTTTCGAATATACTGGAACTGATCTCTAAGTAAAACTAAAATCTCGAAAAGAGCATATTGAATAAATAACATAAACCCCCGAATATGATCTTATAATAATTGGTGGTGGTTGTAATGGTTCGGGTGTGTTTTTAGAAGCCGCAAACCGTGGGCTTAAATGCTTACTTTTAGAAGGCAACGATTTTTCTTCCGGATCATCTTCCAAATCTACAAAATTAATACACGGAGGCTTAAGATATTTACAATAAGTTTTTGAATTTACATTTAAAGGAGGTAGATCTGAAAAATATTAGCTAGTAAAAGAAGCTTTAACAGAAAGAAATTATTTTATAGAAAATGCATATTATATGAATAAGTAAACTCCTTTTGTAATTCCTACGACTAATATATTTATAGCTGGCTATTATTATATTGGTTGTTATGTATATCATTTAATATATTTGTTAAATAAAGATTATTAGACTAGATTTAGTTTTAATTCACCCGAATTATATTCTAAAGACAAGCTAAATTCATATTTTCCCAATTTAAGTAAAAAATATAAATACGGTGTAGTCTATTACGATGGCTAATTTAACGATTCACGAATGAATATGGATATTCTACTCACTGGAACAATTGAATAATATAACAAAGGCTTCTAATCTGGAAATATATTAAATTATGCTAAAGTAAATAATCTATTAAAAAATTAATAAGGGAAAATAAATGGAGTTGTTTTCCAAGATAGAACTACAAATTAAATATATTAAGCAAAAGCGAAGGTTGTAGTTAATTGTACTGGTACTTTTTCAGATTAAATCCGATAAATGGACAATCCAAATTGCTCTTAGAGAATTTTATGTGTAGGTGGTTCACATATAACTCTCCCGAGCAAATATGGATCTAAAACCGAGCTTTGTTAATCCCATAAACAGAAGATGGCCGTGTTTTATTCGTTGCACCTTGGTAAAAGTATTAAGTTATAGGAACAACAGAATAATCATTGGATGAACCAATAATTGACCCAAAAGTATAAGAAAAAGAAATCTCCTTTATGGCCAAAGAACTTTCTCAAATTTATACAGGAATATCATAAGAATAAATTCAAAAAGATATCTCTAGTAAATGGGCAGGAATAAGGCCATTAATTTTAGAAAATAAAACTCCAGGATAACATTAAGATACTAAAGAAATAGTTAGAAAACATGTAATTGAAGTATCAGATAATGGTAAATAAAATATATATAAATAAATTAATATATATATATATATTTAAATATATTATATATATATTTATATTTAAGGTTTAATATCACTAATGGGTGGAAAATGGACTATATATAGAAAAATGGGAGAAGAAACAGTTAATAAAATAGAAGAAATCATAAAAAGTAATATATATATAGATTTTAAGATTTAAATATATATTTATATTTAATATTTTTTTTTTTTGTAAAAAATAAAATATAGAACCAGATTAAAAAATTAATAATAAAAGCACATGTAATTTAAGATTATTAGGTGAAGCAAATAAAGATTAAAAATATAAATTTCCTAATAGGCAAGAATATATAAATACTTATGCAGAATTATTAGCTAAGAAACATGATATTTAAATTAATGTAGCTAAGTAATTATTTAAAAATTATGGAATAAGATCTTTAGACATTTTATAAATGGCAAAAAAAGAAAAAAACATTAAATAATAAAAATTCCTTAAATAAAAAATACATCCAGATTATAATTATATAAATGCAGAAGTACTATATCATATAAGATATGAAATGGCTTAATATCCGTCTGATATTCTTCTTAGAAGAATGAGATTAGGTTTCATAGATTCTAAAGCAATGGAAAAATCGATTGAGACTGTATGTGAAATTTTCGCAAGTGAGTTAAAATGGGATAAAGATAAATTAGAAAAATCTAAAAAATAATATAAATAAGATATATAAATGTTAGAATTTTGAATAATTAATATTTATTCTTTTTATTATTTTACAAATTATAATATATAAATATATAAAAAATAATTATAAAAATATATATATATACAAATATATATATATATATATATATTTATATATATAATTATTTTATTCTTAATTACATTAGTTTATTTTTCAAATAATTATTTATATTATTTTTATTATATCTTAATATTTTTAAATAAATATTAAATTTATATTTATATTTTTATACATTTAAATGTAATGACAATTGCATATATAAATCATATATTTTAATTTTTTTTATTTAGATTGTTTAATTTTAAAAAAAAATATCACATTTATTTAATAGATATTTTTAATATTAATATTTTTTTTTAAACATATTAATATATATTTATCTATTTTCATTAATTTGCTTAATTATTAAAAATATTAAAATATATTTTAAAATCTTTTTATATTTTTAATATTTTATTATTTTCTGATTACATATATTACTATTAACTACATAAATTTATTTTAGGCAAAGAATTAATATATATATATTGAAATATTTATAATCTATTATAGTATTTATTTATTTTAAATTTTTAATAATCTTAATTATATAAATATAGAAATATTCCTTTCTTAATTATAAGATATTTATTCTTTAAAAAACATTTTATAATTAATTTAAACCGGTATTTTCAATATATTTTCAAATTCAAATTTAAATTTTCTATTTTTAAAACCTAATTAAAGTTTATTAAAAATATTTTTATGTAAAAATACTATTAAAATTAATCAAGATATGTTAGTATATTTTTTTAAAATATAAAAGATATAAAAAGCTTTTGTAATATTCTAAAATTTAATATATTTACTTTGATTATATTAATAAAAAAAAATATATGAATTATTTTATAAAGAAAGCTCAATATTTCTATAATTATGTGTTTGTTTTTTATAAACATTATTCTAATATTCTAATAAAAAGAAAATAAAATAAATTGTTTGCTAATATTTATTTTAAAAATTAATTTTTACATAAAAATTAAATAAAAGAAAGATAAATTTAAATTATTTATTATAATTAAAAATAAGTAATTCGAAAAAAAAAAATATATATTTATATATATTTATATATTTTTATATATATTTATTTATATGTATATATTAATATATAGTTTATCATACATATAATTTTTATTATTTATTTTTAAAAGTATTAATATTTTCAATTTACTACTTTGTGGTTTATTTCATGTTTTTAAACATATATTATATATAAATAAAGTGTATAAAATATATATTATTTTTTATATAAAAATTATCAAAAATTATTATTATATGTTTTTTTTAACAACATTCATAAAAAAATATGATTTAGAATTTTAACAAATAAAATAATAATGTATTATAATAAAAATAACTAATAGAAGAAAACATATATGATAAAAAAAAACGATAAGAGGATTAAATTATAGAATAATTAAAATAGGACCTTCTTTTAAATAGTACAATTAATATATTAAATCAAGATTAAACAAATATAATTACTAAAGAATAATATATTAATAATAATATAAATAATTAATAAGATAAATAAACATAGACTGATGTTTAGTAATATACAAATTATTAAAACAAACATTAATAATCTAATGAACATATTTATTTATTAAATTAAAAAAACTAAAACTATTAAAATTATATATAGAAATTCAAAAATATTTATAAATAAAATTCTAAAGGATTACATGAAAACATATTAAATATAAGATTATCATAATTTAAAAAATGATCAATCTTTATATATTTATAGTAAATATAATATTATATATACTAATAGAAAATTTATAATTATAAAAATAATATTTTTCTAGAATTATTTAGATAAAACACTAAAATATATATATATATATATATATTTTTTAAGATATATATTTATATATATATATATATATAATTAAACATATATATATATTTTTTTTACACATAAATAAAATAATTGAAAGAATAAAATGATATTAAAAATTATATTTTTCTTTATTTTATAAATATGCTTATACTATTCCTAAACATATTATGAAATACTTGAAATCTAGCCCCAATCAAGTGATTATTAAATAAAAAAATCATTTAGAAGGCTATCTATGAAATATCATCCTGATAAGAACAAATCCGCAGAAGCCAAACAAAAATTTTAACAAATAAACACTGGTTACAAAAAATTAAAAAATTATATTTACATATTAATAAACAAAAATTAAAGCATATGAAATATTAAAGGATCGTACATTAAGAAAAATTTATGATTCTTAAGGTGAAAAAGGAGTCCAATAGCATTTATAAAACCGAATTCCAGGCAGTAATACTGATCCATTAGATTTTTATTCTACAAGAAAAAATATTGAAAGACGTGGTCCTTAATTAAGAATTAAGCTCCAAGTTACATTAGAAGATATATATAATGGAAATGAAATACTTGTATATGTTACTAAATAAACTATATGCCCACATTGTAGAGGATTAGGTGCTAACAGTCCAAATGATGTAAAAGTTTGCCCTTAATGTAATGGATAAGGAAATTTTATTCGGAAATAATAAATAGCGCCTGGATATTATTAATAATATTAACATTAATGTGAAAAATGTGGAGGTAAAGGACGTATAGTAACTTCTGTTTGTCCTACATGTAGAGGTTAAAAGGTAAAAAAATAATATATATAATAATATTCATATATATATTTATATTTATTTTTATATTTATATTCATATATATATATTTATATTTATTATTAGAGTGTTGAAGGACATGACGAGCTTTTAATTAAAATACCAAAAGGAATATTATCAGGAGAATATATAGTACATAAAAAAGAAATTAAAATTTAATATATATTTATATTTATATAGAAATTTGAAGGAGCAGGAGACGAGTATTTTGATAGTTCACCTTCTGATGTTTTCTTTGAAATTTAAGAAATTTCACACCCTAAATTTACTAGAAAAGGATATGATCTTTATTATAAATTAGAAATTTCATTAAAGGAAGCTTTATTGGGATTTAAAAAGAAAATTTAACATTTAGGTGATAACTATGTGAAAATCGAAAGGAATTAAATTACTTCTCCAGGCTTTATTGAAAGAATTGTGAATTAAGGAATGCCTATAAGAAATTATTAAGGAAGATCCGGGGATTTATATATAGAATATTATGTTAGATTTGATAACTATTATTCATAAGAGAAAATTGAATGTAAATTTTTATTTTAAAGAAAAATATATTTTTTTTTTATTTTTTTATTTTTTTAGTATTGAAGTAATATTTTTAAGAGGAAAATAAAAAATATTAATGATAATTTTTATTTATATAAATATATATTTTTTATTTATTTTTATGTAAAAATATTTATATTTTTAGTTATTTATTAAAATAATATAAAATACGAATTCTTTTTTCTTTTTTTAAATTTATTTCTATTAAAAATATGTATTTATTTAGTTATTTTTAAAAAAATTAGACTTTCTATATATTATTTTTTCTTTTAGATACAAAGTTCGTTCAATAATTCTTAAATTAAAAAGTAGATTTATAGTTTTTTCAAAAAAAATTCGTTTAAATAGACAAGACCTGTTTTTACGGATTTTTATATAGTTTTTGAAATAAATAGGTATCTAAAATTTCTCTTATTTTTATTAAGACTATAGAAATGATTTCCATATTATTTGCTTTCTTTTCTTTCTTTTTTCACACTTTTTACTTAGGTTTATCATTAAAAATACAGGCTTATTTTTTTACTATACTAAGGTAAAATTTGTAGCAATTAATGTCTTATTATAGAATATTATATAATTTTTAAATTTTTATTTTAGACGAAATTATCAAATAAATTGGTTTTCGTAAAAATTACAAAATATATATATGGTTATGTGTGGTTTCCTTATTAGTAGTTTAGTATAATTCTCAGAAATAGAAATTTTTTAATTTTTTATATAATAAAAATATGAAAATTTAAAATTTTAATATTAAATAATATTATTTTATTTTTTTTTAAAATAATTTTCATTTATTTATAAATAAATCATATTTGTTAATTAAATATAAATAAATTAAGTATTTTTTAAAAAACAAATTTTTCATTTTTTTTTAAATAAAATTAATTATTTCTATTAAATTCAAATTAATTTAAAATAATTCATAAAACTCTAATAAATAATAATTATATATAAAATAAAAATTATTAGATTTGATATATATTTCTAAAAGTATATAAAATTTATATTATATTAAGAAGAAAAATATATATATAAATAAATATATATATATTTATTTATATATATAAATAAAAAAATTATTTAAAAGGAAAAAAATCTTTTTTAATTAAAAAAAAATATTCTATAAAATATATTTTTTTTATATAATATCATAACAAAAATAAACATTTTTATTTAAAAAAATATATATATACTCTAAATTTTATATCTTTTAATTAATTATATATTTTTTTTTTCATTTAATTGAATTTAACCATTAATTTTATAATTAATTCTTCTTTTAATTTAATAAATAAATTGATATAAAAAATCCGATAATTACAAATATTATAAAAAAATGTATTGATCTAAATATTCCAACGTCTTTATCTTAACAATTTATATAATGGATTTCTTCATAATTATCATTTTAATTTTATTTGTTCTCGTAATAACACAATTATGTCTATATAAATCCATTTTATTTACATTCTTTTATTTATTTAAATTCTTAAAATGAGCATTCTATACAAATATCGTGTATTTTACATTCTACTAAATTATACTCTTTTATTTCTAATCCGTTTTCTTAAATTTATAATTTTGCAATTATAAAAATATTCATAAAAAATATAATAATTAAAAAAATTCTTATCATTTTAGAAAACTTTATTTATTTAAATTAGATAAGAGAAATTTTATATAAATGTTTATTTAAAAATTTATTTTAAATATTTAATTAAAAAAAATGAAATTAAATAAGAAAAAACACTAATTAAAGAAGAAGAAAAAAATTATATATATATATATATATATATATATATATAAATATATAAATATATATTTTTTTAATTATAAATTATAATTATTATTTTATTTTTATTCATTAATTATTTTTTTAAACACTATAAATTTTTATTTTAATAAGTTTTATGAAATTTTTAGAAATATATAATTATTATATATTTATATTTTTAAATATAATTTTTTTTTTAATGAGTGTTAATTTTAATACAATAATAAAAAAAAAATGGTTTCTTTTATATATATATTTAATATATGTAAATTTTTTGGATTAAAGTATAACAGAATACATAAAATATATGTCTATTTTCTAATAATAAAAGAATTTAGAAAAAAACTCATTATTTTTATTGAAATAATATCTTTTTTTTTCAGTTTTTATAAAATTTTTATTTTATATATTTTAGTCCTAATCGATTTTTCATATTTATATTTGATTTACATTTAAATTAATTAAATATATAATTAATAAATATTATATAATATAAGAAAAATTATAAAATATTTTTTAAACAAATAAATATAGATTTTTAACATAAAATATCCAAATAATATTACAGAAAATAATCAATATTAAAATACAATAAATTAAAAATAAACATTATTTAATAAACTAATATTAGTATTTTTTTTTCTTCATGTAATAAAATCAATAAAGAAAAAAGATTATAATAATAGAATAACTTAAATAATCTAATAATTTCAATAAATAGAAGCTATATTATTATAAAATAATATTAAAAATATTAATCATATGCAAAATGTAAAATTATATTAAAAAAAAAATCTCAAACAAATATATAATAAAAAAAAAATTTTAAAATAATAAAAAGTTATATATAAATTAAAAAAAAATTAATAATAATAATATATATATATAATTATATTTTAACTAAAAATAAATTTTTCATATTTATTATATATATATATTATTAAAAAAAGGGTTATATCTAAATTCTAAATTTCTACTAATGACCTATAAATTATAAAAATGAGTTGTATTTTCTTCAATTTCACTTACCCTATAATCCGCTTCTATGCTATTTTCTTTTTATTCTTAATTTTTATCATATATATAATTCTATTTTTATAATTCCTAATTAAAAAAAAAGGATTTTTTTCTTAATTTTTATTTATAAACTAATGAAACCTCTCTTATAGAAGAATTTAAAAATATGTTATTTTTATTATCCTTTTCTCTAAAAAGAATTTATTAATCTTATATTATTTATTATTTTTCTTACACAATTTATTATAATTCTTATAATACTTAGTTTTGTTATTACTATAATTTAATACTATTACCAAAATTTTTATTATTTATATCTTTATTTCTTTATTCACCACTATTATTAAATTTAACATCTACACTAATACTCTTTTATCTCAGATTTTCCTACTAATTGTTTTCGTTTGTAGGCTTTGCAAACTAACTCTTATGCTTTTATCTAATATCTACATCTTAATTTTACTATTAAATTTAAAGCTAAGATAAATATGTTACAGTATTTATAGTTGCCGTTTATCCTCTAAACATAGGCTAAATCCAATAAATTTCATTACAAGAATTTTTAGATATAATGTTTGATTAAATTTTAAAACAATTTAATCCATTCTAAGAAATATTATTCTCATTTAATAATTGTTACTTCTAAAAACCTGGAATAATTAAAGTAGTATCCATAAATTCCTAATAATCTTGAAAAAAAGCGTGATTTAAGCATTCCTATACATTAGGCCGAAAATTTGGATTTTTATTAAGCATTTATTATATAAGATTTTATGCTAAATTATATATATAAAAATAAATATATATATATATATATATATATATATATATATATATTATTCTTTTACCTTCTTTTGGAACAGTATTATTTTAATTTAATATTGAAAAATCAATTTAACATGCTTTATTTTTTTCAACTAATTATTTATTATTTGCTGCTTTGAAAGGTTATTCACCTGTTAATCTTTTTTATTTTTTAAAATAAATATACTTATTAATAACAAAAAATTATAATATTTGTTTTTATTTATTTTTTAAAATACAAATAAAATATTTTTTTATATTTTACAATATGTAAAATATAACTCCAGCACTAAATATATCTACTTTATTATTATAAAATTTATTTTAATTACTATTATCCTACAAAATCTCAGGAGCAATAAAACCCGGAGTACCACATTTTTTATAAAGCATAGATTATTATACAGAATTATCATATGTAGCAAGTCCGAAATCTGCAATTTTAATATTTGTTTAATCATTTTGATCATACAAAAGTATGTTTTCAGGCTTTAAATCTCTATGAATAATATTTATAGAGTGAATATCCTATAATGCAAATAATATATTTCTCATTAACAATCTAGCATCCTATAATTTATATTTTTCCTTTTTTAAATTCTCTTAATTAATTCACCTCCACGAATAAACTCCAAAACTAAATTTATTGAATGTTCAGTTTCATAAACTTCTAATAAATGCAAGCAATTTTAGGACCAAACCAAATCTCTCATTATTTATATTTCGTTTTATAATGATTTCTTAATATACATATTTTTTTTTTATTTTTTTTATTTTTTTTATTTTTAAATTTTTTACAAATCCTTTTACTTATTAAAGTAATTAATCTTTACTAATTATTTTAACAGCAAATTATAACTAATTTTTTTTAAATGAAGCTAAAAATACCTTTAATGATATATATATAAATAAATATATATATATATATATATATATATATTTATATATATATATATTTATATTTATTTTTTCAAATTTTTAATAAAACCCTTGAAAAACCACCTTTTCCTATCATTTTTATTATTTAATATTCACTACTAAAATCAAGCATTATACATAACTTTCTTAAAGAAGAACACCATTAATTATATACTTAAGTATTATCAGTTAATAATTCTACATAAAATTAATTTTATCTCAAGCATATTACGTAAGTGAGTTTTTTTAATATTTTTACTTTAGATTCGTAAAATTCTGCATATACATTATTTAAACATAAACTACCTTTTATTAAAATGCTATTTTATATCTTATTTTTTTTTACATTTAAAAGTATATATTTTATTCAATTATATAATTTATATATATATATATTTGTTTTTTTAAAAAAAAATTCAATATAAAAAAAAGTGCATAATATGTTTTTTTCTAGCCCCCCCTTTTTTTTATTTTTTATGTAGTTTTTTTAAAATAAATCACAGACAAAATTAAAACTATTAATTTTATAAAAAGTAATATAAATTATAGAGTCTTTTTTTTATTAAATAAATATTCTTTTTTACTTATGTATAATATAATCCGTTTTTATGGATATAGTAATATCTTTTAACTAATCTTTTTAATGTCTTTGATCTTTTATAAAAATAAGATTAATTAGAATCCTATTCTATACTTTAAATGTTAATTTGCATATTTTATTTATTCCAAATGGAGTTTTGATTATTTTATTTTTCTTATGTAAATATTAAACCACTTAATTTTATTTTCATGTTTTAAATATAATATTATCGAATAATAAATGTTTTAAATATTTTAATAATAAAAATAATAATTTTATAAACTATAAAATATTATTTATTTTTATTATTTAATATTTTTTTTTTTAAATTATTAAATTTAAGTTTCGTAAATATATTATAACTATTTTTTATTTATTTGGGTATACATAATAATTTTAAATATATAAAAGTATTTATTTTTTAAAGTTTTTATTAAATCATTTAATAATATAATATTTTTTATCTTTTAATTTATTTTATATGTTATAATATCGGTATTTTATAATTGATTTTTTTTCTTTTTAATTCTAATATAGTTTTTTTTATGTATTTTTAAACTTTTTTTTTAATTAAATATTTTCAATCAAAACATTAATACATATTTTTCATTTTATACAAAAACATAATATTTAAAAATAAATGTTTACCTATTATATTATTTGAATTCAAAAAAAAAAAAATTAAAAATATAAAGCAAATTTAAACAAAAAATAAAACTTTTATTTTTTATATTA
>NW_004086284.1:55685-68161 GCF_000220395.1 Ichthyophthirius multifiliis | reverse complement strand
TTTTTAAAACTAAACTAAATAAATATGAAGCATAAATTAAATATTTTAAAAGTTAGGAAATTTTATATTTATAAAGAATAATGAATCTAGAAAAACAAAATAATTAATTAAATAATTTTATTTCATAACAAAGTTCTTAAAAATTAAATATTGATAGGAATTAGAATAATATTGAAAATATTTATTTTTAAAATTATTATGATGATAAGAACCTAAATAATTCATAGTGTTTTATCTTGGAAAATAATTTAAAATATTAAAATTTAATTATTGATGATATAAAAAAAAATTAAAATAATAATAATGATAATAAAAATAATAAAAATTATAATAATTTATAATATAATAATTCTTATAAATAAAAATATTTTTATTTATTAGAAAATCATATGCATATATTAAAGTCTTGTATTAGTTTTTGTAAATAAAATTAAGAAATTTAACAAGAAAATATCATATTAAAATAATATATATAAAATTTATTAGAAAATAATTCCTATAGTTAAAATGATTATAATTAAAAATAAAACGATAAAAATATACCAAGTATACTTAAAGTCATAAATATAGTTTAGTAATCATTTAAAAAGTTAAAATAATGACTATTACTATCATTTTTTTCATAATTAAAAATGTAATTTATGAATTTATATTTAAAATTATTTTCTAATGTTATTCAGATAAAAATGAATATTTTTTAAAATTTTTTATAATAATAAATATGTTTTGTATTTAGTATTAAATAAAATTTCTATTATTTAAAATCATAAATATTAATATATTATATAAAAGTTTAGTAAAAATATATTTATAACATTAATATTATTTTAATTTTAATCAAAAAATAAATAAATAAATATTTTTATAATTATTTAAATAATGATATTAAATAATTTATTTTATAATTTATTAAGATTTATATTAAAATGATATATGAATATTAATTAATTGTTCTTTTTTAAAACATAAAAATTAATATTTATGTAGAATACCAAATTTTAATTTGTATTTATTAATAAAATAATATTAAATATTCAATTTAGAAAATATATTTTTTTTTAAATTTTATATTATAAATATTTTAAAAAAATGAACAAATAAAAATTAAAAAATTCAATTTATATATTTATTATAATTATGATTTTTTCTTTCCTTATTAATTCTTTAATAATTATTATTATTATTATTATTTATATTATTATTATTTCTATTATATTGATAAACTGGCGATTTATTATAATTTCTTTTTTATGATTGAGATGATGATCCTCCTCTATTATTAGTATTATTGTTATATCTTTTTCTTTAAAAATAGATATTATTATTATTTTTCTTAAATCTATTATTATTATTATTATTATCATCATCAGATATATAGTTAGGTTACTTTTATTTAGGAGAAATACTTAGTTGACTAATTTTTGATTCTCTAGATCTCGATCTTCTATATCGGCTTTCATCTGAAGAATATTTTTAATTATTATTTTTTCTTTGATAATAATTATTATTAATATTATTATTATTATTGTTTTTATTTTTTTAATTATTTAGAGGATAATTTCTATTATTTCTTTGTTATTAATATGGAAATTATTTATTATATGTTTTGTATTTATTAGTATTATTATTATTATTATTTCCTTTTTTACTAGAATTACTTCTTGATTATTTGAAATAAGTACTTTTGTAGTATTATCTATTATTATTTTAATAATTATATTTATTATTATATAAATATTATTTATTATTATTATTATTATTATTATTATTATTATTATTATTATTACTATAATTTCTTTAATTTCTCTAAGTTTTTAAATTATCACTATTTTTGGAGTTTTCCCTACTTAAACTACTACTTGAAGACTAAGAATCCGTTTTTGAAGATTTTTAGCTATTATTTTTCTTTTCTTTTTAGAAATTTTTATTATTAATATACTTCACATCTATAATTTTTATAATTATTATTAAAAATAAAAAAAAAATTAATTTTTAAATAATAAATATATATATATATAAAAAAAAAAAAACAAAACTTTTTTTTATTTCTTCATCAGAGAAGAATTATTATTCTTTTAAAGGAAATTTTTCTTAATTATAAATATCTTCATGTATTTTTTCATGATTATAAACAGGAGTAGTGCTTCTTTAGCTTAATTTTTTTAGATTTTCTTCTTTTTCTTTCTTCTAAACCTTCCATTATTTATGAATGAGTATAACATCTTCCATAAAAGCTTTTCCAAAGCATAATTTTTCACACGTTTCGCTCTAATAATTGCTATTTTTATATTCATTCGAACAATAATATGGTTAATCATAAGCCGGATTATATAAAATATCAAAGATGGATCCTAAATCTTTATTTTACCACATTTTTTTCGAATAAGCCGGATGAAGATTTGCCTTTATGGTTTTTTCAGCAAAAAACGAAATAACTTAAATAGCTGCTTCAATAGAATTCAAAAGTACTAATGAGTGTTTTTTTTCATTTAAAATAATAGGCTCTTCCACGTATTTAAATGGTACCCCAATAGTACTCTAAATATACTAAGAAAGTGTAAATTTATCATATTAAAGTGGCAGATTTCTAATAATAACAGGAATCCATATATTATTATTTTAGAAAATAGGTTCATTTAATTTATTATTAACAACTTTAAATAAATCAACGTGTTCACCGAAAAGTTCCCTAAACTAAAAAGGCTTCGATTTAAAATTAAAATAAATAAATTAAGCAGAAGTTCCTTCATCTTTAAACTTCACCAAAAGCGAGTATTTCCCTTAATAATAAAGAGTACGAAATTTCTCAAATTTTATAAATTAAAATTGAATAAATTTCTCAATCATCTTTTCCTTCAATTCCCTTTTAGTATATTTATAATCTATATTAATAAACAATAGCTCCTTACACCCTTTCCATTCTATTGAAGGTCCTTCACTTCTGTAAGTTCTTTATATTGTAGCCTATTAATCAATTTATATTTAATTTGAGTCTATTAAATATTCTAATAACTCAGATAATAGTATTATTTAAGGACCTTTTTTATTCATTTCTTATCCAGATTCGTCCTCGGATTCATTTGGAGAACTCTCCCCGGATGTGTTTGGGTTTAGTAATTAAGGTATTTGATAGTAATAGTCCCTTTTTTATTAACATTGGTACAGCTTTGAAAGCGTTGTTTGTGAAAAATTTATTATTTTCTTTTAAGGCTCAGGTCCTTGCAAATATTTTTATTCGTTGTCTTGGTTTATTCTATTTAAAAATTAATTTCGAAGCTCTAATTATTCTTTGGTTTTATCAAAGATTTATTAAATGTTCTTATTAGAAATAATTTACATGTTTTTTGGTTTTTTTTTTCCTTTTTTTAATTTTTTCTTTAATTATTTTTTTTATCTATTATAGTTTCTTTATATATATATATTATTTTTTTTTGGTTTAATTTTTTTTTTAGTTTTTTTTTTTTTTTTTTTCCTTTATATATATATATATATATAAATTTTCTTTGTTTTGTTTGTTATTTTTTTTTTTTTTTTGAAAATATATTATAGTTTCTATACATTTTTTTTAATTTAAAAAAAAATAATATTATTATCTTTAATATTAATAATAATGATTCTTTAATTTTATTTTAATATATATATTATTCTATTTTTTTTTGATTTGGTTTTATATTTTTTTGATTTCTAATATTTGATAATTTATTTGTATTTATATATTTTTTTTTTTTTTTTTTAATAAATAAAAAAGAAAATATATATTTTTTTTTTAAATATATTTTCATTTATTTTTAAAAATTTTAAATTTTTTTTTTTTTTAAATCAATAAATAAATTCAAAATATATTTTTTTTAAAATCAAAAAATAATATTAAATTAGAATATTAATTTTTTTTAAAAAAATATTCCCAATTTTTCTTATAAAAATATTTTTATTATAATTTTTTTTTTTTTTTAAATAATTTTAATTAGTTATTTTATTAAAGTTACATATATTGTTAAAATAATTCATTATATTTTAATTCAAAAAAAAGTCATTATTTTATATAGAAAATTGAGAATTAAATTTAAATAATTTTTTACTTCAATAATAAATATAATAAATATATAAATAACTTCTAATATATTTTTTATTTATTTTAAATTTTTGTAAAATAGAATTATTTTATATATTTTATAAACAATTTAATATTTCTTTTTTTAAAAAAATGAAAATTTAAGAAACTACATTTCCTAATAAAAAAATAAAAAACGAAGAAACCATAATCAAATTCATATTCCAAAATATATAAAAAAGTAACAATAATATGAAAAAAACAAAATCTATCCAAATCTATTGAAAAAATAAAAATAAAAATTTAGTTTTTCAAATAATAAATCTATTATTAAGTACAATCTAATTTTATTATATTTTACTTTTAAAATAATTGATTATATACAATATTGGTCAAAAATTAAATATAAATTTGTTTTACAATCATTATAAAATGTTTGAATAATATAATTACATTTTTTAGAATATTAAACTTTTTAAGTAAAAGCTATTGATAATAATTATACAATACTAAATTTAAAAATAATAAAAACAAACTGTATTTTATTAAATAAATCATTATTATTTTCTATCTATTTTTTATTATTTATTCTACTTATTTTCATTTTTAATCTTTTTGAATATTTGGCTTTTTCACCTAATCATAAATTAAATAGTTTTTTTTAAAAAAAATAATATAATAATTATTAAATAAATAATAAAATATACATAATTAAACTTCTATTTTTTTATAATAATATAAATAAAATTAAATAAATTGTAAAAATATTTTATTCTAGACACATTTATTATATCGAATATATAAAAATATGTTTTAAACAACCATCAATGTAAAAAAAGCATAATATATATTTTATAATAGAATATATAAAGTGGGCAATATTTAAATTAATATTTTATTTTAAAAAAGTCAATAATAAAAAATAATATGATAATATAATTTACATATAAACAATAAATTATTATAAATATGATATTTAAATACATTAATATATACTTTAATAGACATAATATTTTATAAATATTTTAATGTTTATTTCTAATAATTAAAAAGATTCATAAGTTTATTTAATATTTTGTTATATTGCTAACTAAAATCATTAACAAAGACTATTTAATTTAATAATTAAATTTATATTTATAAAAAATATATAAGAATTATAAATTTTATGGTTAAAATATAATCTAAAGGTTATTTAAAATAAAGGGGATGTGTTTTGTTTATCTTATTATTAAGAAGTAATTTTTAATAAACATTTAATTTTCATTTAAATTTTTTATTAATCAATTATTTCTATATAGTTTCATTTTAAATAAATAAAAAAACATAAATTTATAGAAAGCTAAATTTATTTTTCTATTAAATATTTAAATATATGTATGTTTATGTAATATATTTAGTAAATATTAACCAAAAAAATGACTAAAATTAACTTTTTTTCTAATTGAAATATTTAAACCAATTAACTTTTTCTTCCTCTACAAACATAATAATTAATATTATTATTTTTAATAAAATTTAAAAGAAACTCATTTTTAATCATAAGTGTTTATACATAATTATTAAAAAGTCCAAATTTAAAAAAAATATTCTTAATTTTAAATAAATAAATTTTATAATAAATTATTATTTTATTCTTTTAATATGGCTTAAATTTCTAAAATATTTTTATAATTTTCTTGACTTTTTTTATGTTCTTTAAAATCATAAATATCAGGAATATTTTCAAATATATTTTAGTATAATTTTTTTTTGTTATTTTACTTAAAATTATAAATATAACATTTTTATAAAATATAATTTTTTAAATCTTATGATTAAAAAAAAAAAACATTTTCTAGAAAATAATAATGTAAGAAATTTCTTTTTTTTTTTTAAAAAAAAAAAAAATTCAAAGAAATTCATCCAAAAAAATTTGTTTCCTCTTTTTATTTTATATACTATTTCTTTTATAACTTAAGTATAATAATTAATATATTTATTTTTTATTATTTTATTTTATTTATAATTTATTTTATCTTATCAAATTTTATACAATTAAATAATAAAACTAATTATTATTATTTTTATAAAAAAATAGTAGTTTTTTCATAACAATCATGAAAAATATTTTTATTTAATAAGAAATAATTATTATTTTATATTTATTTTAACAAAAAAATAAACTTTAATTTTATTATTAAATATAGATTTCATATTAAATAGGGAAAATATTAATTATTATCACTAAAAGATAAATTTTCTATATTGACTAAATATTAACAATACTTATTTATTTTTACGATAAAAAGCTGATGATTATAATCTATATCAATTAATTCCATATTATAAATTTTAATATTATGAAAAAGGACTATTTATTTTTATTTCTAAAGACCTTTAATAAATATTTTTATTTATTATGTTTACTAATAAAATGTTTATTTAACTTTTTATATATTTATTTTAAAATTATTATAAACTTTAATTAGAAAAGTAAACAAACAAACAAAAATTCATTAAAAGCAAGTATACTTAAAATAATATTTCTATATATGATATATATATATATATAAGTTAAATATTTATAATTTAATTAATAAAATAAATATAAATAAATTAATAAATGAATAAATTTATTTTTTATTTATAAATTATTATACATAAATACATTTATTATGTAATGAAATAAAATTAAATAAACAATAATTTCTAAAAAGTTATATTATTGTAGTTTGTAAAAAAATTTAAACTACATAAATTAATACAATATTTATAAAGTTTTATATTAAGTAATAAATTAGTATAAGAATTTTATTCATCATCAAATAAAAAAGCACGATATTATTTAAATAGTTTATAATTTATTTTAAAAATTAACAGTAATAATATTAAATGGTTTCCCAAAATTAGTGGTGTTAATGAATTTAAAGCTATCTGATTTAACCTTGATAATTTAAAATATTTTAATACGGTTTGATGAATATATATAAAAAGAAAAAAATAAACACATCTAAAAATAGGGTATGAATATTATAAAAATAAAAAAGATATATTATTTTTGTATAAAAAACATAATAATATAATTACATCTATAAAAAAATATAGAAAATCAATAGTTTTAGTTAAAAAAATAATTTAAATATTTATATTCTCTTTTGTTAACTATAATAATAATAAAATATAAAAAATAATTATTATTATTAAATAATAAAAAGCTAATAACAATAAATACTTTTTTTTAAATAAAAGAATAACAATAATAATAATTAAAATATAAATACATTAATGTTTTATTTAACTTAAGATAAACTTAAAGGTTATTTTTGATATAAATTATATTTTTGATATTAATTATTAAATAAGTTTCTTATTATATTATATACTTTAAAAGCTTATAAAGTTTATATATTTATGGAAAAATTAATATACTAATATTTTTTATATGATAAATTTTAAAAATATTTTGATTAATATATTATAACTTTTCAAATATATTATTTTAAAAGAATTATATATTTTAATTTATAATTTTATAATATACATAAACTAAATTATAAGGCAAATTGAATATTTATAAAATAAATATAAATATAATTTTTATTAATTTATATTTATAATGTTTTTAATATGCTATTATTTTTTTATAAATATTAAATTTAAAATTATATAACTACTAAAGTTTTTTATAAATTATAAAACATTTTGTAAAAAAATAATATGATTTGAATTTATATAAAGAGAATATCATAAAATTAATACATATAATATTAAATATTTAATCTTCATTATAATAAAAACTAAAATAATATTTTAACTTTTAAATTATCAATAAAAATAATATTTTTATTTATATATATTATATTTAAAATAAATTATAATAATTTTTTATATTTATAATACCAATAAACCTAAAAAAATCCATTTTAATTATTTAGCATTAAAAATAATAAAAAAAAAAAAAAAAAAAAAAAAAAACCATATGAAAAAACTACAAAAAAAAAATTAAAAAATTTAAAAAAAAAAATTAATATTTAAATAAAATGGAAGAAAAGTAAAATAAAAAAATAAATATATATATATATTATAAAAAATAATTAAGAAGCATATTAAACCATAAGAAAACAAGCATAGACTAATATAAAAATATATTAATAAATGATGAGCAAGACTAAATAAAGTAAAAACAAGAAGAAGAACTACGCCAAACCTTAAAAAAATGCATTCCAAAAATAAATTCTAACAAACTTCCATCAGCATTTAATACAAAAATAATCAAAAGCAACATTGAAGACTAAGCCGCCAAAAACCTTGATAATATGATTGAACACCAAGAATATAAGCAAGTATAGAATCTTTTAGAACCTTTATAATAAAAGAAATTAAATAACCCATTAAATCCATTAAAAAATTATATAATAAATATGAATAAATTATCACTAGAAGTTCCACAATAGCAACAATAAATATAAATAAAAAACAACTTAATTATACAATCGAAAATATAATTACAAGAAATGATTACAATCGGAATTATGAGATATTCAAATGATTCCGGAACTGTAAAAAAAATGCTCCATGCACCAACACTGAAATTATACGCATTAAAAGAACAGCCAGTATGTAATAAAGAAGTAAGAAAAAATTTAAAAGATTGGACTATTTTTTGGTAAAATAAACTACATTCTACTGGTTTGCATGCAAAGCTTTATGCTACTTTTTGGAATACTCCTGAAGGATGTGTATCTTTTTTAACTGAATTATTAGCTGGGGGAAGTTTATAAGTATATATATATATATATATTTTTAATATTTATGAAAAAAATAAATATAATTTATATATAAAAATAGAATTTATTAGAAAATGTGGGAACTTTACCTGAGAATGTTATTAAAATAATGCTTCCTTAAATTATTGAAGCTCTTGATAAAATTCATTCTTAATCAAGTCATTGTTTTGGGTGTTTGTCACCTTCTTAAATATTATTCAAGTAAGATGGAAAAATTAAAGTAAATATATTTTTATTTCTTATATTTGTATTTTTTATTATTTTTTAAATTAAAAATAAAACAAAAAAATTATATTTATAAATATAAGCTTTCTTTAGGAATTTCTTATAGAAATTGCTAATAAAGTAGTTTTTTTAGCAATATAAATGTAAAATACAATTAAGATAAAGTATTAAGGTTTTTTTTTAAAAAAAAAATTATATAAAAATTCATGAATATCAAATATTTAAATACAAATAAAAATATATTTGTATATATATTTATATATATATGTATATATTTATATTTATATAAATATATATATATTTGAAAGTCTTTACGATTGCTTAATAAATCCAAATATTTTTAAAAATCAATAATAACTTTTATAAAATAATCTTCCGTTAAAATAATAAATTTAATAAGCTGATGATATATTTTAATTAGGTTTACTAATATTAATATGTGGAGTAGGTTCATTGAATACACTTGAGAATTTGAATTTAATAATTGAAGGTATTTACATCTTATTAGAAGATCAAAACAAAGAAAATCCAACATATAAAGACGTATGTTGTCTAATTCATTCTGAAAATATTATATATTAAATAATAAACTAAAAACAAAATATAAATATATAAACATAAAATAATTTAACAATAAATAATTTAATAAATAAAGATCGATTTTCTGCAAACTATATTAGTTTTTTGTGTAATACTCTCTAATTTAATTATTCAAAAAGAAGTTCATTGCAAAAATTATTAAAGCATCCTTTAATTAATTAAAATACAGAAATAAATATTTCTAACAATATAAATATATAAGAGCTATTAAAAATTAGTCTAGACTGGACTAAATAAGCTTAACTTCCTTTGGAATATTAAGGCGCAGGGATTCAATAATTAGAAAGAGTTTGCGATGCAATGATATTAGTACTACCTAATTGCGAAAAATGGTTTAAAACTTCTAATTATATGGAATATACAAGACATATTAAACATCTTAATAAGGATAGTTCGCAAATTAAAGTTTTGGCTAATGATTTTGGAATAAATGCTAATATTGTATATGAAAAAATTTCATAGGTTTTGACTTAATTAAACTTTATTAGTTAAAAAAATATTTAAAAATAAAAATGATTATTTTTTTTTTTTTTTAATTTTTTGTAAAAAAATTTCTTATATAATATCATATTTATTTATTATTTATAAAAAAATATATATTTTTTTATTTATAAAAAAAATAAAAATAAATATTCTATTTTTAATAATAAAGTGTTAAATTATTTTCAATTGTTTTAAATTTATTATTAATATTAAATTAAATAGACTTTTATATTAAATATTTATTTTTAAATTTATGTATATTATATTATTGATATTTTAGATATAATATAAAAAAATTAATAAAAACTATAAATATTAATATAATAATATATTTTAAATAAATATATATATATATATATATATATATATATATATATATATATAAATATATCTATATATATAAAATAATTATAATTAATAATTATAATACAAACAGAATAAATAATTCTAAAAGTTTAAAACAAGATATTGCTAATAAAAAGTAAATATTATCTAAAAAATTATTTTAATGCATAAAAAATAAAAGGCTTAAAAAAACATTATTACTAAAACAATAAAAGAAGAAAATTAAAAATTCAGAATAGATAAATATAAATCTTATAAAGATATTTATTTTAATATAAATAATTAAAAATATATTTAAAAAAAAAAATATATATATAATTTGATTTAATAAGGATAAAAAAATAAAAAAATATTTAATTATAAAAATAAAAATGAAAAATAATTAATTAAAAATAAAATAATTTTTTAAAATAAAAAAATAAAAACGTTATAAAATTAAAATATTAATATAATATAATAAAAGGAAAAAAAAAGTACAAAAATTAATAAAATAAAAAAAGATGAAATTAAATTAAATTATTTTTAATATAAAAAAAAAATAGTTTTTATATAAAATTATATAAAACTTGATAAAAAAAATTAAAAAAGATTAATAAAAATATAAAAATATAATAATAATATAATAATAATAATAATAATAATAATAATAATAATAATAAAAATAATGATAATAGTAAATATAATAAATTATTTTTTACAATAAAAATATATTAAATAAATAATATATTATAATATTTTTTATATTTGTAATATATTATATAAATATTCTATTTTTCTTTTAATAATAATAAATCCACAATATATTAAATTTATTCATGTATTTATATAATATTTTATATTTAGATATAAAATAAAAATAATAATATATATAAAAACTAATAAATTTTTCTACATTTTTTAATAAATTTTTTGTCTAAATAATATAATTAGTTTATAAAAATTAATTTAAAAATATATAATATAAATATATTTAATATATTTTTTTTTATATAAAAAAATATATTTTATTTAAAATTTATTTTATTTGAAACACATTAATAATTAATAATAAATAATTTAATAATTAAGATTTTAATTTTATTTATAAAATAATTATTATTTAATTGATTTATTATTAAAAATACTTTATTTAAAATAATTATAATATTCAAATAATTAGTGATTTAAATTACAATCCAAGTAAAAACATATAAATTTTCTGTTCAATAAGATAATTTTTAGTTTCCATAATATTTTAAATATTCTTGATAATATTTTCATCTAAATCAACTAAAAAAGGGTGAATATTTTCTTCCTTTTCCAACTCTTATTTTGGATTTTAATTTTCTTCCCTATCTCCATCAATAAATGCCCACACAATTTATCCACATTCGTTACTTTTCCAAGGATCTGTATATTAAGGAGGAGAAAAACCTAACATTTTTACTTCTTCAGCTATATATCCAGTTTCTTCTTTCAATTCTCTAATTGCATTTTCAAATAAATTATTACTATCTAATAATCCTGCTGGAAACTCAATAACGTATCCATTTACAGGAGGTCTGAAATTTGCTATAAGAAGTATTTTATTTTACTTATTTTTATATCTTACTATTGGAATGACTTCTACCCCATCAATTAATTATCCAGGTTTTCTAGTTGTTCTCTCTACTGTTTCCCAATCTGGAATTGTCTATCCGTTCTCATTTTTATATGTTATTGTGGATAATTTTAACCAATTTCCCTAATGCATTAATTTTTATTAAATGTTATGTGCTCTTTATATTTAATGATGATTATTAATTCCATTTTAATTATTGTTTTCTATTAAATTGTTATTTTCTATTAATTTATCGTTTTATGTATTGTTCGAGTTATTATTCATTTTTTTTTTTTAATATTTTTTTAGATATATTTTTATTTATAAAAAATAAAAGTATTTTTTGTTTTTAATTTTTTAATATTATTTATTTAAATATTGATATATCTAAAAAAAAAAAAAATGTTTATATATTTATTATGAT
>NW_004086284.1:30685-53185 GCF_000220395.1 Ichthyophthirius multifiliis | reverse complement strand
CATTAAATTATTACATAAAAGCCCTAGTCTTTATAATTATTAATGCGGTAATTCAATTACTCTTCCTGTTCTATTTTGTTAATTATTTGTATTATTATTATTATTATTTTATTATTGTTATTATTACTATTATGAAGGTTATTATTACTATTATTATGATTATTAAGATGAATTTTATTATTATTAAGTTTATTATTATTCAGTCTATTAATGTTATTATGTGGGCTATTATGTTTATTATGCATTTTATTATTAGTTTTATTAAGTTTATGTTCTTACCCCTCCTCCTCCTAATAAGGTTTGAATACTGGAAAGTATTGATTGTATTTCTCCACCATTAGAACTAGAATTATAAGTTCTAAAAGAAGCACCTCCTTAACCAGCTGCTCCGAATAAATTACCGAAAATATCAAATGAATTACCAACAGGATTACTTTAACTAGTATTCTATTAAGGATTTTAATTTTATTATTAAGAACTGCTAGTATTAGTATTTTATTATTATTATGTTTATTCAACTTTTGCAACTAAATGAATTACAACTCCATCTTCTTTTACTTTTTTTTATTAATAAATAAATAAATAAAATCTTTATTTTTTTTTTTTTTTAATTTTCATTTACAATGTTAATCTACTGTATCATTATCTTATAGTTATTTTCCTAAACATATCATTCTTTATCTTTCTACTGGTACTTATGTTAATTCTTATACTTTTTATTTTAGATCTTTTATTTTCATCTATATATATTTATTTTTTAGTCTTATTTTTTTTTTTTACGTCTAATGGAACTGTTAATTCATATACTGTATTTGATAATGTTTTTATTTTTACTAATCTCATTTTTGTTTCTTATTAGGCTTTTTGTTCTTACTCTTATTTATTTTCTTATTCCATTTTGTTTGTTTGTTTTTGCTTTGTTTTTTATTTAATTTTTGTATATTAATAAAAAATGTATATTTTTTTTTTTTTTTTTATTAAATATTTTTTTTTTAAAAAAAAAATTAAAATTTTTTAGAAATATAGAAAAAAAGAACAAAAATATCCAATTATACTTTATATATTTCTTAATATTTTTTTTTTTTTATAAATATAAAAATTGTTTCTAACAAAATATTATAAAAATATAATTAAAAAAAAAACATTTTATAAAAAAGAAATTCTTTTAATAATTATAGTAAATAATATGTGTTTATTAACTTTTTTAAAATATATTATATCATTTTATTAAAAATATATTATATTAATTTTATATTTAATTTATATTTTTAAAAATAGAACAAAATGTTTTATTTAATGAAATGTTTTTTAGTTTAATCAAATTTAAATTAATAACAATCAAAATATTACAATGAGTGCGTACATATATTAATATTATTAAATTAAATTAATTAAAATAAAATATAAATAAAATATTTTCCTTAATAATAATGTTAATTTTAATAAAAATAAATATTTTATTTATAAATAAAAATAGCATAAATATCATACCATTAAAAACGATTTCTAAAAAAATAAAATACATAAAAACAAAAATAACTAATAAAAAATTATTTATATATATTAATTCTAAAAACTTTTTTTTTTTTTTAAGTAAATAAAATAAAATAACGTATTCATTTATTTTAAAAAATATAATTATTTTTCATTCTAGAAGCCGAACAAATAACTATTTTTTAAACTTAATTCTATTATTATTCATCTTGTTTTAAATTATATTCATTCGAATTATGATTATACTAAGATGAGTTTTTCGAATGATTGGTTTCAATAGTATTAAAAATTAAAGCCGTATCAATTGAAGAATTATTTTATTTTATTTAAACAGTGCTTATTATATTTTAATTTATCAATAAATTTTTATTAGCATTATTTTCTATTGACTGTATCTAATTATTATTAAAAGAAGAATTTCCATTAATATTAAATAAATTATTACATTCTTTAATAAAAGAAGGTATTTTAACTTCTAACTAATCTTTATTTTCTAATGTATCTTCATAAAACTAACTAGAATCAATGAATTTATTTTCAGCTTAAATCGCTTCATTGTTTTATATTCTTATATTTTTTTTAATTAAGAATTCTTTATAAAACACACACTAAGAATCACACCAATCAAAACACTCATTTTTATTATCTTCCTTCTCAATAATTTTCTTTTTATCTAAAAAAGTAATTTCTTTATATACTCATAATCTGGTTCTTCTTCAAACTATAATTTCTTTATATATTCAAAAATCTTTTTTAGACTTTCTGGAGCATCATTGTAATGCTATTCTATTTAAAAATTTATTTTTTACAATTTAATCATCTCAAATTTTAATTCTTTTGATTCACAATTTAAATTTTACCAAGGTAATTCTCCATAAAGCAAATAAAAAAGTACATATAAAAGTGCCTCAATATCATCTCTTCTAGACTATTCTATGCCTTTATGACTGTTTGTTGATGTGTAACGCGCAGTTCCTATAAGTCCTTTATTACAATTCTAAGGAATATGTTAATGTTCTATATTTAAATATTCCTTTGATAAACCAAAATCTATTATATATATTGAATGGTGATTTCCATCAGTCCCAACTACAAAATTTTCAGGCTTAATATCCCTATGTATGTATTTTTTCTTGTGCATATGCTATAAGGCTTCTATCATTTAAATAGCGATTAAAATAGTCGTTTTTAAGGAAAATTTTCCATTGTGTTTTCTTCGTAAAGATTCTAAATTTTGCCCCATAAAATTCATAATAATAACTGTTGTTTTATTAGTTTTTATTTATTCAATTAAACAAGGAAAATGAGATGTATCTGTTTATAATTTTGACATTATATATGCCTCTTTTTCTAACATTCCTTATACCGATTCTTTTTTTTCGCATTTCGCTACACGTAATTTCTTATCTTGGATGTCGAATATTTTATATATATCACCGAACGAACCTTGGCCGATTTTATCGAGGGTTATATAACGGGAAGATATAGATAATTCTGGTGTGTTGTTTTTTTTAGGAAGGTATTCACATATTACTTTTGCTCTTTTTTTTAATTTTTTTATTTTTTGGGTTTTAAAAAATTATTTTTTATACGAAAGAAGTTTTTTTTTTTTTTTTTATACTTTGATATATTCATTTTAATTAGATTTTTATTTTTTTTGCTGTTTTTATTTATTTGTAGATTTTTTATTTTTTTCCTTTTATTTTCGTTTATATTTTTTTATTGTTAATTTGAAATATTTCTATGTTTGTAGCTAGTTTTTAATTATATGAATGTATATTATGATGATGGATTTTTTTTGTTATTTATAAAAAAATATATTAATACAATTTATAGGCTATATATAAAAAACATAAATATTTACAAAATTATTTATGCTTTGTTTTATTTATTATTATAAATTTAATAATAAAAAAATAATTTTAATATGGTTTATTTTAAAATGAAATACATTTTATTTTGCTTATTTTATTATGAAAAATAATAATAATAATAGTAATATATAAAATTATACATTTTCATTGATTCAATATCTTTTAAATATATAATAAAATAATAAATATTATTATATATATAAAAACTATAGTCTTATATATAATAAAATAATAAACTAAATAATTAAAAAGGTTAAATTTAAATAAAAGTTAAAAACTAAACGAAAATGGCCAAAAATAAATCAAAACAACAAAAATAAAATACCAAAAATACTTAGAAGAGACGAAAAATTATATGAATGTATATTATGATGATGGATTTTTTGTTATTTATAAAAATAATATTAATACAATTTATAGGCTATATATAAAAACATAAATATTTACAAAATTATTTATGCTTTGTTTTATTTATTATTATAAATTTAATAATAAAAAATAATTTTAATATGGTTTATTTTAAAATGAAATACATTTTATTTTGCTTATTTTATTATGAAAAATAATAATAATAATAGTAATATATAAAATTATACATTTTCATTGATTCAATATCTTTTAAATATATAATAAAATAATAAATATTATTATATATATAAAAACTATAGTCTTATATATAATAAAATAATAAACTAAATAATTAAAAAGGTTAAATTTAAATAAAAGTTAAAAACTAAACGAAAATGGCCAAAAAATAAATCAAAAACAACAAAAAATAAAATACCAAAAAATACTTAGAAGAAGACGAAAAAATAGAAAATTCAGAATAAGAAGCCTCCTTCTAATAAGAATATTCACAAGAATACGAAAGTAATTCCGACTTAGTAGATTCTATTCATCAAAGTGAATAAGAATCCCAAGAAGACGAATTAAAATAATACCGAGGAGTCTAAGGTACAAAAAAGGATGATTATTATAAAGAATCAGACATAACAGACTCCCAAGATTCCGGCGAAGAAGCCGAAGCGGAAGAATAATATAACGAGAATTAGAAAATGTTAGACGAGAGGGATTTTATAGATGACGATTTTGCAAATAAAGAAGATTTAATATAAGAAGAAGAAGAAAATGAAGAAGAATTTAATTAAGAAATGAATGAGAAATTAAAAGAGAAAATAATAAAAAAAAGTGAAAGTGAAATTATTAGTTTGGCAAATGAAATAAATATAAACACAGAAGAATTAATATAAAAGCTTATTCCGCTTTTAGATATTGAAAAAGCTAAAAAAATAATGATTGGAAAAGGTAAAAATTTCCTTGAAATTAAATTCGAATTACTTTCTTGTTATGTTTTGTGTATTTTATATTATCTTCTTTTAAAATCAAATAACAAAATAACTAAAAATCATCCTGTTTTGTAAAAACTTACTTCTTATAAAACTAATATTGAAAACTTAGAAGATTTCTAGCCTTCCTTTTAATAATAAGCAATGTAAATTTTAAAAAATCATTTAAAAACTTCAAAAAAACAAGAAAAAATTTCCGAAAAAAAGTAAGAAAAAATTTCCGAAAAAAAAAAAAACAAAAAAAATATTTCCGAAAAAAAAAAAAAAAAATCTGAAAAAAAAAAACAAATTTCTGAAAAAAATAATAACGAAAAATAAAAACTTAGAGAAGAAATAAAATAAGAACTTGAATAATTTTCAAATTCCGATAATTTCTCAAAAGACGAAGAAGATTTAAGAATAAATAAACAAGTTAATAATATTTTCTTAACTAATAATAATAATAATGATATATAATAAAATAATTCATAAATGGAAAATTGGATGATAAGTGATTCAGAAGAAGAAAAAAAAATTAAATAGGAAAAAAATTACGATATTTAATTATAAAAGACTAAAAAAATTAAAAAAAATCCCCAAAATGAAAATCACCAAGAAACATTCGAAGATGAATTTTATAAATAAGCAAAAGAAAATATAAAGACTCTTAAAAAATTTAAATTAAAATAAAAAAAATAAGCCTAATAATTAAAAGAATAAGAAATTGCATAAAAATATGATGTAAAAGTACTCGGAGAAGATGATTAAAGGAAAATAAATATGTAAATTCTAGTCAATAAAGGTTTAACTAGAAAGAGAAAAAAAATAGACTCCAATTCAAGAGTTAAACTTAGAAGGAAATTTACTAAATAAATGGTCAAACATAATAGAATGGGAGCTAAAGTTTACTAAAAGCAAATCAATTACGATGGAGAATTGGGTGTTATAAAATCTTCTTTAATTAAAAGTGTTAAGTTATCATGATTTGTTGTTAATTTTGCATTTTTTTGTTTATTATTTTTTAATAAATAAGCTTTTTTTTTTTATTTTTTTTATTTTTTTAATAATAAGCTTTTTTTATTTAAAAAATAAGCTTTTTTTATTTAATAAATAAGCTTTTTTTTTTTTTTAATAAATAAATATTATTTTATTTTTTTTGATAAATAAACTTTATTTTTATTGATATATATAATATCTGATTTTTTTGATATAATGTTTTTTTTTTTTTCTTAAAAAATAAAATAATTATGTATAAATTAAAAAAATTATAAAACATAAAATATATTTTTAATTTTCACAAATTATATTATATTTTTTTATTTAAAAAATTACTTTATTTTTTTTTTTTCTCTTTTTAATAATACTTAAAATTATTTTAATATAAATTATATTAAACGTATTTCTTTATTTCTTATTTAAAAAAAAAAAATTAAATTTTATAAATGATTGATAATATATAGAAAAAACAAAAAAAGTTAACTAATAACAAAAAAATAAAATAACTAAAATAAAAAATAAAATATATATGAATGTTAAAAAAAAAAATACTAATTGATAATAAATAAATAAAATATATGCATATATATATATACAATTAATTAATAATAATAAATAAAAATCAGCTTTATTTATATATATAAAAAAAAATAATAAAATTTTAATATCACACTAAAAATTTTTATAAAAATATGGGTTTATGTAGTATGTAATAGTGTTATAACTCCCAATAAAATCAAAGAGCTATAAACGAAATAAAATCACAAGAAGATGAAATTGAAATTGAAAAACATGAAAAAAAGCGTCCATCAATAAAGGAAAATTACAAAGACGACAATAAAACAGTAAATACAGTCGAAACAAAGTAAAATAATTAAGATGGTCGAAAAAAAATCCGTAAAATAAAGACATTTAATTCCTAAATTTTAATAGATGAAAATTAATAAATATCCGAATCTGAGGAAGATGAGGAAGAAAAGCAAAATAATATAAAAAATGAAGAAAAAAGGAAAATACATGAACGCGAAATATAAATCAACAAATCTAATAATAAAATAGTTAAATTAGATACACTAATATTTGATAATGGTATAAAATATACAGGAGAATGGTTTAATAAAATGCGAGATGGATATGGAATTTAAGAATGGCCAGATAATTCTAGATATGAAGGCGAATGGAAATAAGATAAAAGTCATGGTAAAGGTAAACTTATACATGCAGATGGTGATATATATGAAGGCTAATGGAAAAACGATAAAGCAGAAGGGAAAGGTGTATATAAAAGTAAAAACGGTGCTATTTTTGAAGGAGAATGGGTAAATGATAAGTAGGTATATTTATTTATTTAATTATTATGTTATTTATTTAATATTTATTTGGTATTTTTTTCAATACTTTTAAAAACAAGCATGGAAAAGGATCCGAAAAATGGATAGATGGAACTTATTTTGTAGGGGAATATTTTGAAGGTAAGAAATAGGGGCTAGGAAGACTTGAATTTGTAGATGGATCGGTTTATGAAGGAAATTTTAATAATAATTAAATTGATGGAGAAGGTACTTATAAATGGTCTGATGGGAAATAATATAAAGGATAATGGAGTAAGAATTTGATGCATGGAAAAGGAAAATTTGAATATTTAAATGGAAAAAGCTACGAAGGATATTATTTTAATGATAAAAAATAAGGAAAAGGGATTTTTAAATGGAATGATGAAAGATAATATATAGGTTTTTGGGATAAAGGTAATTAAAATGGAATTGGTATTTATTATTTAAGTAATGGAGAAAAAAAAATTGGAGAATGGGTTAATGGAAAAAGAGAAAAATGGTTTAATGAGGATGAAATCTAAAATTTAGTTTATTAAGGTTAAATGATTGATGAATAAAATTTTCTAGTTAATGATTGATTTTTGATTATTAGAATTTCTATTATTTTTGATTTTTATAAGTAGATTTGAATTATTTATTCATTCCAGTGTAAAAAAATTTATCAATATTTTTTTTAGTATTTATTAATATATTTTAATGTATATTTTTTTGTTATTAATATATTTGTTTATAAGTTTCTTTTTTTCAATTTATATTATATAGTTATAATGTTAGTTTATTTTATTAATTTAATGTTTTATTCTAGAATATAAAATATATATTTTAAAAGATTTTGTTCAGTAATCATGAAAATGTTTTAGTTGAATATTGTAATTTTTAAGCAAATAAAATTATAAAGAATTTTTACAATTAAAATAGATTATATTACTTAGATAAATTTATACTATAATTAAAATTTATTAAATTAATAAACAAAATTGTATTTAAGCTAAATTATATTAAATAAATATTTAACATTTATAAATAATTTGTGTATTAAAAAAAAAAAAAACTTACATTGATTTTTTAAAAATAAAAAACAAAAATATATATATTTATTATATAACAAAAATATATATTAAAAAAAATTAAATAAACAATAACTAATAAAACCTAAAAAAAAATCATAAATTAATTAAAAAAGTGGCTTTTACAAAATAATACAAATATAATTCCAAAAAAAATAAAAAATGGAAAAATATAAATTAATAGAAATAATCGGCAAAGGTTCATTTGGTGAAGTCCAAAAAGCCTAAAACATAGAAACAGGCGAAATAGTTGCCATAAAGACTATGAAATAAAAATACCAGACATGGGAAGAATGTATGAATTTGCGAGAACTAAAATCTTTACGAAAGCTAATCCATAAAAATGTTGTAAAACTAAAAGAAGTAATAAGACAAAATAACCAATTATCATTTGTATTCGAACATGCAGACCTCGATATATTTAAACTATACGAAGAATAGCGTAAATCAGGATAAAAACTACCCCAAAATTAAATTAAATCTATTATTTATTAATTAACATAATCAATATACTATATACACAAACATGGTTTTTTCCACCGCGATTTAAAACCGGAAAATATACTATATAATAATAAAACAAAGTACGTTAAATTAATTGATTTTGGCTTAGCTAGGGAAATTAGGTCAAGACCACCTTATACTGATTATGTATCTACAAGGTGGTATAGAGCTCCTGAACTATTACTTAGGTCTACTAATTATAATTCTCCAGTTGATATTTTTGCTCTAGGATGTATTATGGCTGAACTATTTATGCTAAAGCCTTTATTTAATGGATAATCTGAATAAGATTAACTTGTCAAAATTAGTTCTATTTTAGGGACACCTTCTAAATTAGAATGGCCTGAAGGTTTTTGTTTTGTTTTATATTTTATTTATATAAAATATTTTTTTATTTTTTTTTTTAAACAAAAAAAAAGGACATAGATTAGCAGCTTAAAAAGGTATTAATTTTCCTTAATATCCTTCTATTCCATTAAATACTATAATAAATAATTGTCCATAATAAGCTATTTAATTAATTTAAGAATGTTTAAAATGGGATCCTTAAAAAAGACCTACTGCATAAAAAATATTATAACATTCATATTTTTTCGACATAGAGCATATACTTCCAGAAGACTATTTTAATGACGAATAATAAAATAAAAACTAAAATAAAAACATTGAAGATTAACAAAAATATGATAAAAGTGAAGATATAACAATTGAAAAATAAAAAAATTTGAATTAATATTGTATATCGGATAATTAATTAAACAAAAAATTAAGAGTTAATATAGACATTAATTCAAATTAAGATATTGAGTAGAAATAATATAGAAAAGAAAGTAATGAATATATTTAAAATAATGTTAGTAATAATAATAATTAAAAAAATACAAACATAAAAAATTAATATAAAGAATATATGAAATTTGAGGAAAGAGGGAAATAAAAAGAAAGTGGCTTAAATTATAATGAATTAGGAAGTTTATATGAAGAAGGAAAAAATAAAAATTTAAATAATTTTAATTCTGATGATCATAAAATTAATAACATTAATATAAATAGCAATAATATTGGCATAAATAATAATAATAATAATAATAATAATAATAATAATAATAATAATAATATTAGTCGAAGTGACAAAAAAAATAGAGCAACATCTTTATAATAAAAAAATTCTGATTTCAATTTTTTAGTTAATTTAAATAAACATAATTAAATTGATGAAAGTTTTAAAAATAAATAATTTTTGGGAGAATAATTACCTTATAATAAAAATAAGTTTAATTTATAGCTTAATTTTAATTCAAAGGAAGAAAATAATAATAATAATTAAATTAATTTTTTTTTAAATCAAAATACATCTTGCTTCGCTAATTAAAATACTTCACAATTATAAGAATATTAAGTTGGAGGTTATTAATCTTCAATTGAAAACAGAAACAGACAAAATAGGAATCTTTATTAAAATGAAAATTTAGAAAAATTGAAAATAAATTAATATAATGGTGGCGTATTTAATAATATTAATAAAGATTTAGATAACATATATAATTTTTCTTATAAATCTAACTTAAATAATATTAATGGATATTAATAATAAAACAAAAACATATATAATTTATATAATAAAAATATCAATGCTAATAATAGTTAAGGAGCTATAAATAGTATTTATAATTTTAATAATATTAGATAACCTGTTAGAAATTTAGGATTATAAATGCCTTAAAATTTAGACAAGTAACTTTTTTGAAGTTTTATTTAATTTTTATTTTTTTATATCAAAACAAGATAAATAAAACTTTATTATTGTATTTATTTATATTTTTATTAATTATATTTTTGAAAAATTTAATTATTTAAAATTTTTTTTAATTATTATTTTAATTTATTTTTACGTTATATTTTTTATTTTTTGTAAAATAATAAATTCAAAATATATAGATTTTTATTTTTGTAATATATAAAAATTGTATGTATTTTTATATTATAAATATTATTATTAATATTAAAAATAAAGAAAGTTAATAATATTAAACTTTTTTGTTTTATTTATAAAAAATTACAATTTAAAAAAATTAAATTAATATAAAATATAATATATTATATTATTAATTCTTTTTTATTATATTTTTTGGAAAAATAAATAAGATTATATAAATATTTTAAAGTTTTTTTTTATAAAAACATCAATATAAAGCATATTAAAAGTATAATTAAATTCAAAAAAAATGATTTATATGCTTGAAGTAATATTATTAAATTTTATTTCTAGATTAATTATATTATTAAGGATTCAAATATTATTCATCAAAACGAACTTATTTTTTTATTTTATTTTATATTTATTTTTTATTATTATTATTTTTTTTAAGTATAGAAACTAATTTAAATTAAGATTTTTAATTATTTACTGATTAATTTTATTATTTAATATTATTTATTTGTACAGAATATGAAGAATTTATAGAATTTTATGAAAAAGTTAAATGTTATTATTCTATTATTTATTATTACTAATATAAATATTATAAATTATTATTATTATTATTATTATTATTATTATTATTATTATTATTATATTTTTTAATATTAAAATAATTTTATTAATTATATTTATTAATATTTTTTTTAATATATATATTATAATTATTATTATATTAATATTAATATTTTTATTATTATTAATATTTATATTATTTTTTTTATTTATTTATTATTTTTATTATTATTAGGATATTTATTATTTTTCTTATCGTTATTATTATACTTATCTATTTTTTAATAATTATTTTTTTTATTATTCTTATATTTATTCATATTACTTTTTCTTTTAAAATATTATTTATTCTTACTCTTTAATATTTTACTCTTCTATTAATTATTTTTTAATTTTTTCTTTTTTATCTTCATTTATAATATTTGATAATCTTTTTATTTCTTTCTATTTTAAATTAATTAAATTTTATATTAACTCTTATATTTTATCAAATTCTTTTGTTTATTTATTTTCTTATTCAATAATTGATTTTTGGCTTTCATATGGTTTTGTAC
Organism: Ichthyophthirius multifiliis; assembly: GCF_000220395.1. Lineage (NCBI taxonomy): Eukaryota > Ciliophora > Oligohymenophorea > Hymenostomatida > Ichthyophthirius > Ichthyophthirius multifiliis. Next base: position 41,543 of record NW_004086284.1, on the reverse strand, counting down.
TAATATCTATTTAATCTATAGAAATTTTTATTATAACTAATTTTTTGTTATTTTAATTCTATTTCTTCCTTTATTTCGCTTGCTTATATTTCTAAAGTACTTAATTCATTTATTGCATATATTATTTCTTAATTAATTTAAATTTCCTCATGATAATACTCATTAGGTTATATATCTTTTAACTATTTTTAATTATGTTTATATTTTATATATTTTATTTTATACCAATTCAATACTTTGTTATTCTTATAATAAAAATTCATTAGATATAAAGCTTAATATTTAGGAATTGTTATTATTTAATTTGTCAAAATTTAAGATTATATAATATTTTTAAAATGGTATATTGGCAATTTAAGTTTATGTATCTACAAAAATATTTTCTTAAACTAATTTATTATTTTTTCAATATTTATTAATTAAACTTGATTAATTCTTATATTTTATATATAACCACAACAATTACACATATTTATGCTATTTTTTAATAAAAATTTATAAATTTATTTATTTTACGTAATAATATTTAACAAACACTATTAAAAAAAATCAAATATAAATTAATATTATATATATAAAATATATATATATAAATATATATATATATATATATAATAACTTTTATTTTTTATTTATATTTATATTTTTATTTTATATTACTATTTTCATAAAAAAAAAAATGTTTTTTCTAAAATAATATATTAATAAATAAAATAAATTAAATTAATGAATTTTTTTTTTCATTATTTTTATTCATCTTCTTCAGCCTATTTTGATTCTTTAATAATATAATTAGAGTCAATCTAATTATGATTTGTAAAAAAATTTTCTTATTTATTTTCATCTTTTTATATTTCTTAATTTTCCTCATCTTTTATTTAAAAATGGCAACTATCTCTTAGATTTTTTTCATTTATGCTTTATTTTCTTGTCTAAACTCCAAACTTAGTTTAATAAGAAGAATGTAAAATAGACGATCTTTTACTAACACTGACATTAGCATGCGAAGGACTTATATAGTTTTATTATAGTGAAACTTAATCATGTCCACTAATTATTTTTTTAACAAAATCATTATCATCTTAGAAATGAAAAAATGTGCATTTTTTTACTGTATATAAATATTATACTGTATGAGGTAAAAATACAGCAAATGACTATATATTAAAATAAAAAAAAATTAAATATATAATATATGATATTTTATTTTTTATTACTTATATAAGTTATTTATCCTATTATTCTTTAGTTTTGATACAATCTTTAATTATTTAAAATCCAGAATTAGTATTATGCATATCTTTTTTATAAACGTTTCCTTTTAACAATACACCTCCATGTTAGAAATCAATAGTTTAATTTTTTCTATATACAAAATTAAAAAATATAAAATGATATTAAATGAAATAATAATAATAATAATAATAATAATAATAATAATAATAATAATTATTTTAATAATAAAAATATTTTTATTATTTACTTATATTTTGCAAATCTCATTTGAGGAATAAGATCTTTAATAATTTACTTATTAAGATTACTTAAGGGTTTAAGTTAATTATAATAAAGTTAAGTAATAGTCATAAAGCTTTACTACCAAACATAATCCTCCATTTATTAATTCATCTTAATAATATTTTACAATGACTACAGAGGAAAAGCTAATACATAAACCATAGCATCTGCAATACAAGAAGTAAGATATCTTAATTCTGGTAAAACCAACTAATGTATAAATAGTACATTTCCAATTAATTTATTTTCATTATAAGTATAAAAAGTCTATGTGCAAATTTCCGTAGCTCTTCCTCTTGTAATAACAAATAAATATTTAGCTCTTTCTCCTTCTTTAACTATATAATTATCTTTCTCGATAATTATTTCAATGCTTTCATAAATAATCTTATCAAGCATAACATCTGGTATAAATTCAAAGAATTTTATATTTTTCAAAAACTCTTTTACAGGCGGTGATTTCCACGACGGTTTAATATTGTCTAATTTAAGTTAATGTTTCTCTATATGATTTTTTACTGTTTTGAATTATTTATCGTCTATTTACCCTAATCTTATAGAATCCTCAAGTAATTTCCTTTGACTTTCCAGTAAAGAAAACGCTGCTTTTTTCGTCTAAATCATTTTCGATATTTCCGGAAAACTTATATGTAAATAATTCTAAATATACTCTTCCGCCATGAGTCTATTATCATAGCTTTCCCTCACAATATAAGCTTATACTTATTCTTAAATTCTAAATTCTTTAATGACTTCTTCTGCACTCTCATGAGCTTCAATATAAGTCGAAAGTACATCATAAATATGAGAAATATGATTAAAAAGCATATTTCCGGCTATTTCTCCTATAATGGGCCAAGTTTTTAAATAGAATAAAATCTAAATATAAAACGGATTATTAATATAATTAGATAAAAATTCCCAAGAATTCATCCTTTGATTCTATGTATCGATATCCCAATTGACGCTTTCAATAAGTAATAAAAGAGCATTTGAACTGCATTATTATTTTTCAAATTAAATCCAATAAATACCTTTTAAGGCTATTAAATATCTATTTCTACATTCCACAACCATATCTTCATCTATTAAATTTTACGAAGAATCAGCTGATTCATTTTCTAATTTTAAAATTTCTTTTTGTTTTATTAATTCTAGCTCTATAGGATTTTTATGTGCTAATTTTATGTTTATATCTTCTTCTTTTTCCCTTTTTTATATATCAACTTCTATTTATTAAATCTTTTTTTCATATTCAGGTATTCCTATAAGGTCTTTTACGCCATTCCAGTTTACCATTTACAAATATTGATTATTTTTCAATAAATTCATTTTTCTAATAGTATCTTCCTTCAACCCTTCAAGAAAATACATAAAAGTTTTCTACCTTACATTACTAATAACACATAAACCTAGGCTTTTTATTAAAACTCCGGCTGTCGTAGAATTTATAATCAATGTCAATAAAGCATTCCCTGCCATATCGAAAAGCACAATATCTCTAAATTTCTAAGAATACGCATCAGTATAGTCATTAGCGACAATTAAAGCAAAAGAAATACCTATAGCACCCCTTAAACCTCCATAGGTAAGTACATAAACATCCTTCCAACTTAATCCATAACCCCATTTCCTTAACCATTTCATAACAAGGGCAATAGAACCGAATCTACTCAATATCATACAAATATAAAGCCCGAAAAGTTTAAAATAATCCTATTAAATAATTGTATATTAATCTTAACCATTTGAAAAACTTTCATTATTTAAATTATTCAAAACCCTAATTCCGACAATAATTCCAGCCAACAAAAAAATAATAGACTCAGCAGCATAAACAACATATTTCCAAAAAATATGAACTGTTTTTTCCTCTTCTATAGATATTTTAGTCTTCCCAAAAATAGACATAAAAAGCCCTAAAGATACCAAAGCCATAATACCAGATATCTATATTCCTAAATCAACATTTTCAGCTATAAAAAAGCACAAATAAGCAGCTATAAAAGTAACATTTACAGTCAATATTGCATCATTATGTATTCTTCCAATCCAAAAACTAGCTATTAAACCAATAAAAATTCCCAAAAGAGCACCTCCAACAGTTAAAGTTAAAAAAAGCTTTATTATATCAAATATTAACATTTGCTATTATATATATTATATATAAATATATAATTAAAAATTATAAATACATATATATATTTATTTATATATTTATTAATTTTTAACATTATTTATTTATTAAAAAAATATTTTGATGAAAATAAAATTCTTGAAAAAGTTGACTATGACATGGCTTTTTATTGTTGAGTTTTATAAAATAAATGCATAAAATTTAAAAATAAATCATTTTTTAATAATATATATTATTACTTATCCTTTAACCATTTTGCTTGAAATTTCAAAAAGAACCATACAAGTTCCATCATTTAGTAAAGACTCTCCTTCAATTAAAGAATTTAATTTTTTTGGTGCTCCAACTTCTTTTAAAAGAGCCAAAACTGCCACAGTATCTGTACAAGATAGTATTGATCCAAACATAAAAGCTCCACTCCACGAATAGTATGAATCGTCATATTATAGAACTACTTTTATAGAAAAAAGTAAAAATATAGTAGAAAAAAGAACACAAGGAAATGCTAATAAAAATATTTACCCCGATTATTTTTTGAAAGAATGCCAGTCACTATTAAATCCCCCTTCAAATATTAATATAGGTAAAATATCATAAGGATACCGTGAGGGTCTATATTTCTAATTGAATATATAGATTATCCTAATAGTCCCATTTCTTAATAAAATTTCCCTATAAATATTCCTATTATAAATAGCATTGGGGTATATGGAATCCCAGTTTTCTTATTCATCTCACGAACTAAACCAGATATTGCCAAGCCACCGAATAGGAAAAATACTATCATTGATGATTCCGGTATGTGATTTTCTTAATGGGTTTCTTCACTTAATGTTCTCAAGGCTTAGAAAGTTTATTACATTAATTATTTATATATTTTTAATTTTTAAATTTTCTTTTATTTTTTTATTTGTGTGTACTGTTTATTATATTTTATTTAATTAAATAGTTTTTTTTATTTTATTTTGTTTTTTAAATAATTTATATATTATATATTTTTGCTTTTATTATTATGTTTGTTTTTTTTTTTATGTTTTTTGTTTTTTTGTTTTGTTTAATTAATAAAAGATATTTATATAATTATTTTTGTAAAATTAATATCTGTTTATGTCATATAAAGAAAATTGTAATAATTTTAACAAATAAAAACCAATTTTTTTTAAAAAATAAATACAATTCCAAATTTTATATTTATAAACAAAACAAAAATATATCTTTATATAAATCAATATAATGTATTTTTTATTCATAAAAAAATTTAAATAATTATTTAATATTTTATATAAATATTTTTTTTAATTTTATCAAATATTGATTAAACAAATATAATATAAATAAGCAATTTTAAATCAGCCTTTATTAATAATTTTTAAAATAATTTATATTTTAAAATAAACAAAATTTAATTAATATTTATTTTATTTGAATAGTATTTTTAAAAAAATATATTTATTAATTACAAATATTAACAAAAGAATAATTTTTTATAAACAGAAAATTAATATTATCATTATATCGATTATTATTATTATTATTATTATTATTATTATTATTAATATTATTATTTATTTTTAAATAATTTTTTTTATTCTTATTATTTTAATTATAATTAAATTTACTCCTATCTTTTAATAAACTATTCAGTTAATATTTCTACTCCATTTTCAATAGTTGCAATTACTTTTCTACCGGGAATAGTTTTTAAGAAACATTATTTCCAATCCAATCCATTACTTTTTTATAAAAGAATATCAAATACTAAAAATAATATATAAAAAAATAAATATTTAAATAAAATACCATGATTACAAGCCAAAATACTTGATGATTCTAATTTTACATACTTTTAAATAGGAAATCTTTAAGTTTTAATGTTTTCTTGATTTGCATTATTAAAAGTTATATTTTTAAGTCTATTATGATCTACTAATCCACCAATAATATAAGCTACACTAAAAATAATTAAAAAATATTAAAATAAAAAAATATATGTATTACTTAAAATCTAATTCTTCAATATCTACTTATGAATCTCCGGTTAAATAAACTAGTTAATTTTTCTCAAAATACTCATTATAATGTTTTTAGTAAATCTCGATTCCCCAATTATATGCATTTCCTATTTCTAGAGATTTACTTAAATTTTCATTTACAGACGTTATTATAAATCTTAAAGGCTATTTAGCTTTTTTATTTGCACTTTACATATACATTAATTATGTTACTAAACTTTTATACTCCTTTTCATTTAATAAGTTTAAAAATTACATATCTATTATAACTTTTTAACCTTTTATTTATTTTGCATATATTCTTCTCTAATGATTTAATTTGTTTTATAAGGAGTTGTATACAATTTTTAGATATTTTATTAATTTTGTATTTATTTTATTTCGTTTTCATGTGTTTATGATTATTTTTATTCCTTTCTTAATTGTTTTTCTTTTATTTTTGTTATTTTTTTTCTTCTTTTTTCTTTTATTTTAATTCAAGCCATTTCAAACTTCTTATCTATTTTTTGAGTTGCCTTTTAGAAATCTTTTAATCATTATTTTCTGATTAGATTTCTTAAAAATTTTATTTATATTATTCCATAAATAAAAAAAGAAATATTTATCCTTTAATTATATTTTAATATATTTATATAAAGATATATAAATAAATGTATATATAATATATGTATATTTATTAATATATATATATATAATATAAATAAATATATTAATATATAATTAATTATAATTATATAAAACATAAAATATATATCATATTATTTCATCGTATTCATTATTATTTTAATCCTTAGTTAAATTTTTTCCTTATCCCATCCAATTTTCAAAAAAATCCTAAACTACATTATGATTATTCCTAAATTATTCTAAATTTAAACATAATTTATCATTAGCCCCTACTTAGCTAACAATTGACGCCCCAATCCAATTTGCTACGTTTCCTGGATATATATTTATATAAAAAGCTAAATACTTTTCCAAATATTTTAAATCATTAAATTCTTGAAAATTATTTAACATAAAAAGTATTTCCTATCGAATTCTTTAAAAAAAATTTTTCGTTTAAGAAATTCCTCCTGCAAAAATTATATTCTAAGCTACTTTAATACCTATTAAACAATTTAATTTTTAAAAGCATTTTAATATAGAAAAGGCAATATTAGGTTCTTCTTTTTTTAAATTTCCAAATAAACCTTTGCTTAAGCATTTTATGCAACTTTTATAGTTTATTTTTGTTTTCTAAAAATTATTATTTTTCATAATATTAGCATTAATAAATTAATTTTTGCATAAATTTTTATTATTATTATCATTGAAATACTATTCTTCCTAACTCTTAAATAATAATTTACAATATTTAAATTTAATATCCTCCAACTATTCAAATTCTATTCCCGAATCAGCCGAATTAACCTCCAAAAGTAAATTTTTTAATATTTCATTTACCCTTTATCCTCCACATTTTACACTAACAAATGCATTCATTACTGGATAACCTTCATATATAGGCATTATTTAACAATCATAATACCCTATATCGACCACTAATCCTGTAATTTATCCAGTAATATACAAAGGTAGACTATTATTCATCAAGAAATAAACTTTTTAAATCTCATATTTATTAAAAAGCAATGTGCATAAAATATCATAAAACTAAATCGGAATATTTAAATTTTAGCAGACATAAATAGTCTTATTTTATTATCTACACATTAAGTCATTATAAAAAATTTAATTTAAAAATGTATCCAAATTTCTTTATAAAATATTTTCTTTTTTTTCATCTAAAAAGCATTCTTTTATTTAAACCTTTTACCTTTTTGGTTCATTAGGGAATGTTTTTAACTCTTAAAATATCTCTTTTGGTGTTTTAATAATTTTTACAGGAGCATTTTCACCAGAAAAGCCTATTTTTGTATAAGCTATTCCTATATCAAGTATTATTTAGATTTTCTCATTTATTCTTTGCTTGTATTTATCCATTTTTATTTATAAATTTTTTTAAGAAAATAAAAATAAATAAATATATATATAAATATATATCTTTCTTTTTTATTAAGAAAAAATATATATATATATAAAATATTTAATTTAATATAATATATAAAAAATAATTATTTTATATAAAAAAATTCTAATTTGATAAAAATAGTACTAAAAAAAAATGTTCTTCTAAAAACTCAAAGATTTAAACTACGATTTTCCATTTGAAGATTAATAAAAGCCCCAAAGTACATTTATATTAATAAAAGACACATTATTTACAAATGCAAATTTTTTAATATCCTAATTAATATCATCATATTTCAAACAATAAGATGGTATAACATTAATAGCAATATCTTAGTAATATGCCCATTATTTAAATTGTTTAAAAAAGATAGGTCATAACCTAAACTAATATATAATAAAGGAATAATTATCATACATAAATTTATATTAAAATATAAACGATTGGGTACCTTAAGATCTCCCTTTTACAGAAGAAACACATAATAGTTGGATAGAACCTCCTTCAAATGTATATAAAATAAGTTTAAATGAGTAAAAAGAAGAAAATTTTTTTTAAAAAATGTTTACTTATATAAAAATTTAAGTTGAAAAACAATAAGGAAACCCAGTTATAATTATTGATAATTTAACTTGTTTATTTGATATCGTATTAAATAAAGGGTATATTTATAATTTTATTAGTAATTTAATTTTTTTGATAAAAACTCATCCGAAAAAACCCTCTTTAGTTATACTATCTACATGTACTTTTGATTAAGAATTATAAAAATTAATTGGAATTATTGAAACTTATGCAGATTCATAAATTGAAATGTTTGAAAATACAAGTGGGTATTAAATTGATATTGCAGGATAAATGATTGTTAAGATTAGCAAAAATAATAAAGTTGCTAAATATTTATATTCTTTAACTGAAAATACGGTTGATATTAAAAATTCTTATATTGTATGAGTTTTTAATTTTATTTTTATTATTTTTTAAATTTTATATTTTGTTTGTATTAAAAAAAAATAAAAAAATTTATATTAATATTTATAATTTCTTTATATTAATAATTAATATAATTACCTATTATATATTTTAAGAGAAAAAAAAAATCGATATATAATATCCAATATTAAAATAGAATAAATATAATTAATTTTATCTATATATATATTATGTTGAAATATATTATTTAAATAAAAAATATAATATTAAAAAAATAATAAATAATATAAAATCTTTACAAATCTTATTAAAAATAATTTTTTAATTTATTTTTTTAATATATATAAGATTCAAATAAAAATAATAAAATAAAAAAACTAATAATTTTATAATAAAATTATTATTAATACTAAAATATAAATATTATAAAATTATATATATTAATATATATTATAAATATGTTTATATATATATTTCTAGAAATGTTTATTTTATATAAATTTTAAACCTATATTTTTTTTTTTAAATAAAATGTTTAACTATAATTATTTATTATTTAAAACTTTATATAAATACAGATACACTCAATAGCTATTTATAAGTTCTTTTAATTTTATAGGATTTTCATCTTCTTAGAATTACATTAATGTTTTTTAAATATTTTATATTACATCTTTTTAATTTTATTTGATTAGTTTAATTATATTTTCGCAATGTTAATCACTAATTTTATTTTCTTTACAGAAATTCTAAATAATAAACACAATTTCATTTATATCCGTATTTTCAAAGCTTTTAATTTTTCCTTTATTAACTGTGCAATGATCTAAATCATCCATTTATTTATTCAAAGAAACTCCAGTAGACCCAAATCCTCCTTCTCCTCTTAAAGTTTCATCTAATTCTTCCACTTCCTATATTATTGTGGGAGTTATTTTTTCAATAATCATTTAAGCTACTATATATATAATATATATATATATATATATATATATATATATATATATATATATATATATTTATTTATATAAATATTTATTTTTCTTATTTATTTAATATATGTATACTCTTAAAATCATCATTAGAATGATTAAATAATAATACATTTACTTCTCCTCTATAATCTTCGTCTATAACACCAGCTCCTACATCAATAAAATTCTTCCAAGCTAGACCTGATCTTGGTGCTTTTTTAGTTTAAATATATATATATATACGCTTTTTATATAGTTATATATATTACCTATTCTTGCATAATTTCCTGTAGGAACTGCTATTGAAAGCCCTGTTTTAACTAATTATTTTCCTTTAGCTGGAATGGTTGTTTCTTAGCAAGCACATAAATCATATCCGGCAGCTCCTGAAGTTCCTTTTTATGGAATTATAGCTTATTTATGTAATTTTTTTATTTATAATATAGCAAAATTTTTAGACATTTTTGTTTCTTTATAGGTTTTTTTATTATTATAAAATATTTATTTATTCGAAATTTAAAAAGCCTTTTTTTTAGAATAATGTTTTAGATATATTAATTTGTTTTTTAAAATACTAATAATTAAAAAAAAATGAAAAAAGCGGGTAAATATTTAAGCGGATATTTGAAAATTTTTGAAAAAGATTTCACATATATATATTTAATAATTATAATATATATATATATATATATATATATATTTATATTATTAAATATATTAATTATAAATTTTTTATATTATATATTTATAATAAATTGTATATTTATTTTTAAGTAAAAAATAAATAATTTATTTAATAAAAAAAATACTAAATTATAATAATTTTTAAAATAAATAAAATATAAATATGATTTAAATATTAATAACTTTATATGATTATATTTTAATAGAAAAAAATCATTAAAGCAATTAAAAACATAATAATATATTAATTTACTATTTTAAATTATAAGATTATATTAGTATAATTTAAAAATATTTGTATCTTATAATATAAATTAATAATTATTTAAAATATTAATCTAGTTTTATTTTTCATAAATTAAGATTTTTATCATATGTTTTGTAATAAAATTGCATAAACTATATAACCTATAAATAATTATTTTAAATAATTTGTTTCATTATATGATAATTATTGATTCTATATTTTCATTTTTTTTAAGATTTTATTAATTATATTAAAATTAGTTTAATTGATTTATATGTATATATATATATATATATATATATATATATATATATATATATATATATATATATATTATTA
>NW_004086284.1:0-30664 GCF_000220395.1 Ichthyophthirius multifiliis | reverse complement strand
TTTGTATTTATTTATATTATTTTTTTGATTAATATTAATAATATATTAAAAGGTAAATAAGTAAATTTTCATATTATAATAATTAAAATCTTTAAAATTAAAATAATTTTAAAGATAGAAAAAAAAAATAAAAAATATATATATATATATATATATATATATATATATATATATATATAAGAATAAAAACTTTTAAATAATTATTAACTAAAAATATACGATAAAATAAAATAATATATAATAAAGCAATATGCATTATAATGTTTAATATTAGAAAACATTATAAGCTTAACAATAATTTTAATAGAAACATAAATATTAGTGTTTTCATTTTATTTTCTAATTTTCTAAACTCATTAATTACCATTCAAAATTCCATTTTAAAGGTAATCCTTAATGAGAAAGATTTTCATCCTACCACACAAATGCATCCTATTCTTAATGAGTAGGTCCTAATAAAGAAAAATTAAAAAAAAATTATATATATTTTTTTTTGATATTTTTATTATATAATAAAGGCGAACAAAAATAATACATGTTTATGTTATCTGCCTTTGATTATAAAATTTTAACCATAAATTATAATATATATAAAATATTATTATAAAAAATTAATATAATTACCACTAATTGCCCATGAATTAAACTTCTGAATTAATTCCAAATCAAAAACTTTACTATCTACTTCCCCAAAATACGAGCCTTTTAGAATATCAGATCTGTAACCTATAGCTTCTAAAAATATTAATTTAAATAATATTTTTTTTCTTTTACAAATTAAATAAAATACCTCCAGTATTAAATACAGGCTCATCTTATTCATGATTTTTTTCATAAGCATTATGTTACATTAGCCATTAAAGATCACTAACAGTATTAATTCTTTTTTAAAAGTATTTAAAAATTAAATAACGAGGGTCTTATTTAAATTTTAGTAATTCATTATATTTTTCAGATTAACTATAACCTGTGAAATCCCTAGTTTTTTAAAAATAAGGGTTATTAAATGATGAGAAGTATGTTTTTTTAATCAAAAATTTAGTCATATCTTCATAATAACTTAAATTTAAAATCTATTCAAAAACAATAAAAGTATTTTACTCAATTTATTCGTTTTTTTTCAATTATTATAAGTCTAAAATCATCCATTAAGAGCAGTAAAGTTATTATTAACCGTATTTTTTCATTAGTTATACCCAATTACTCTTTTATTTTTATTAAAATGAAAAAAATATAAATATTTTACACCATTTTTCGCTAATATTAAGGAAGCTTAAACTCTAATAAAATCGTGCATTAGGATTTTTTCATATTCAATATTTTTAAATTATTCTTCATTTAAAATAGGGATAGTAGTTTCAGTAATATAGATTTTATCTTTCAAAATAATATAATCATCAGTAGAAGTAATAACACCTTTTTATATTTAAAATTTAAAATAAATAAATGATTTAGAAAACCTGGATAAGAAGACATTTAAATAACTTATTATTATTAAAAGAGATTAAGTGTATAAAATTTAAAAATTCTGTTCATTTCATAATAACCCTCCCAAGTAGAATGGGCACCTATAATATTCTAAAGTTTGTTATCTTCAGTAGTAAGTAATTTAAAAAATACAGAACATCTTTATTTTGAATAAATTTTAAACCATTATTTATGTTTTTCCTCACTTTATAATACTTTCTTTAATTTAACTGATTATAAGTTATATAAATTTTTAATTGAACTTTATTTTCTTATTTTTATTAAATCTTCTATTTCTGACACTTATCCGTCAGAATTCATTAAGAGAAGTTCTTATATACTAAGCTTATTTTCTTATGATAATAAATTATATCCGTACATGATACCTTCTAATTATAGTTGATAGAGTTAAGCCTAATTTTTTTATTTTTATTTTTATTTTAATTTTTTTATTTGATTTACTGCTTTCCAAAATTACTATTCTTCTTTATCTTTCATATGACGAATCTAACTAAACTTCTCATGCATATTTTTCTGAATTGTGTCAAAAAATTCTTTGAATTCTTACATATTTACATTATTAGTTTTTTAAGTATTTGTTTTAAAATTATCTATTTCTTATTTTGATACTAACCCTTCTAATATACCTGCACAAACCATTTATTATTTATCAGAAAAATATTTATTTGTTACAATGTATAATTAATCCCAACTTTATTAAAATTAAAAAAATAATATAATATATTTATTATAATATAGTATATTTAAAATATTTAATTTTTTACCCTGTTTAATTTAATTTTCTTTCATACTAAATAGATGCACATACATTGCTTTTATCATTTTCTTAATATTGTACTATTTAATATTTAGAATTTTCACTTTTTATAATAGAAAGTTTAACTGATTATTATTATAAATATTCAGTTGTTAATTATTAAGAAAGATTAAAATTATGAAAAGAATGTTTTTATTAAGTAAATTTAGTTTTAACAAAAAAATGAAATATAAATAAAATGAAAATTATTTTCATAATTCTTGTTGTTTTTGTTACTTTTACTCTTTTATTTTTTAATCTAATATTATAAATTAAAAAACAATTTTTGTTATATATTTTTTTTTGAATTTGATTTTAAAATAAAATCATAATCTACTTTATTATTATTTTTTTACTTTTTATATATCTTATTATTATCAAAATGTTATTTATTATGATTTATCATTATTTTTTATAAAGGTAAGTATTTTTTATTTATATATTTAAATAAATAAAGTTTTAATCACTTAATGAAATTTAATTTAAATGTCTTTTTACGCCGAAAAAAAACTAAGACTTCAAAATTTATTTAGATTTTCCTTAAATTATACATCATTTTATAAATTAATAATAATTACTTTTTGAAAAATAAACTTTTTAAGCTAAAAAATTAAATTTGTAAACCTAAAATTGAATTTATAAATCTTTCTAAATTATATACCCTGTCTCATTATTACTATAATATTTATCAATATATTTTTTTTAGAAGGAAGTTTAAAATTATTTCATCCTTGTATTATTTAATGCTTTAATTATTTCAAATTATTTTTATTCATCCCTATTAGTTAAAGTATTCCGAATATCTTAAAAATAATTAAATATATTGACAATAATATTTTATAAATTGAAACATAAAATTACAAATAAAAATAAGAAATATATATTAATTTTAAGAAAAATTAAAATTCAATTAAGATAAGATAAAATTCTTATTTTAATTAAATTAATATAAATGATTAACCAGATTATTTAATTTCGCTATTTTCAATTATTTATTATTTTTATGGAAAATTAAGTTACACTACATAAACTCATTCATTGATATATGTATATTTTAAAAGAAATAAATATATAATTAATAATTTAAAGAATTATAATAATCTTGCTAAGAAAGACCTAGTAATAGTGATTTTACGTATTTTAAAATATATTAATTAATTTTATTTAACCCTTTTATTTTTTTGTTTTGTTCAATTTAAAAGATATATTTTTTAGGAATCTAAATAATTCTACTTAACTGAATTTTTCTTAAAATTTATATTAAATTTATTAAATATATATAATTTGATAGGCCTTAAGAAAAAATAGATTTATTTAAATAAGTAAAAAAATTAAAATATATATTATTTATATATAATTATATTTATTATTATTTATAATTTTTAAGTAAATATTGCATTTAAAACTTTATATAATTTTAAACTATTTTATTTTTGTATTAAAAATAATAATAAAATTATTTATATAATTATGAGTAAATAAATTAATTTATTCCCAATTAAAAATATAATTTTAAAATTAAAATAAATGTAGTAAACTTTCAAGAAATTTCAAAAAATAACAAAAATAAAAAAAGGAAAGATGATAAGAAAAATATATTAATTACATATAAAAATTATAAAATAATTTATTTAATATAAAAATAAATATATAATAAATACTATAAAAAATATTATTCTTATATATAATTATGTTATATAATATATTTTTAAGACTAAATATTATTTCAAATTTTATATTTTTTTTTTATTGTTTTCTATAACTTGATTCATTATAAAATTTATTATTTCTATATCTATAAGTGAATATTTTATAATCTTTTTAAATCATTTATTAAGGCCTCCAAACCCAAACTCTTCCAAATTTTAAATTACCTCAAAAAGTTTTATTTTGGATATTTTTTCTAAAGTTTTATAAAAAGCCTTAGTTGATTAAAAAATAATCTTACCTTCAATTTTCTAATTATCAAAAGGCTAAAATTAAAAAAAAATGCCTAAATAAAAAAAATATAAATTAGGGTACATATTAATATTATAGTTGATAAAAAAGAAAATAAATAAATATTTTAAAAATATAAATAAAAAATATGATATATATTAATATATAATATTATAATATAAATATTATTATTTTTGAATTTTTATTTTTATATTAAATTAATTTTTTATTAATATAAAATATTATTTAAATTAGATTTAAATTAATTATAAAATTTATAAATTTTAAACTGTTTTATTTTATATAGATATAATTGTTAAATATATAATTATAATACATAATATAATTTTGTTTTTGAATTTATTAAAAATCTTAAATTATTTATGAAAATAATTTAAATTTAAAAACAATATATCAATAAATAAAATAAAATTTCAATAAATAAATAATATAAAATTAATTTACTAAATAATATCTATATCTAATAGTAAAATATATAAATAAATTTCAAGTATTAATATAATTTATTATCTTATAAATTATTTATTAAATAAATAACTTTTTTTCTATTTCTTTCTATTAAAAAAATAAAAAAATAATCAAATTTAAAAATTAATAAATATATAAGGAAAAGGAAAATAAATAATGTTAATATTCTTATTTTTATATATAAAAAAAAAAATAATATTAATATATATATATATTTTTTTTTATATTATTATTTCTTCTATTAATAAATTAGATTGAAACAAAAAATTAAATAAAAAAAAATTAATATGATTTCATAATAAAATGGATAAAGTTATGATAACTAAAATTTTAATAAATATGATTTCAGGAATAAAACGTTAATTTTAAAGTAGCGAAAAAAATAAGACTTATAATCAAAAATACAATAAAAAGTACACATAAGATATTTTAAATATAAGCTTTGGGACAGATGAAGTATATAATTAAGTTTAAAATCATAATAATAATATAAATAGTTGTTCTAATAATATTAATTAATAGCCAGAAATAAACATTTAAATAAACGAACATGATGATTCTTTTGACTAAAATGTAATAATAAACTCATTTTAAAATCATTAGCAAATAAATATGAAAGAAAATAATCGCCGACGAAAAGATAGTTGGTAAGTTTTTAATAAAAGTCTTGACGAAAAAATAGTTTGTAAAAAAATACTTTTAATTGAAGATGAATTTTCTGAATTCGCAATTTTGGAAGAATTAAATGGAGAAGATGAAGGGTAAATAAAAGAATTAACAAAATCATAATGGGAGATTATATTTTAAAACAAAAAAACAGAACCTTAATAAAATAAAAATGTTTATTATTCTCTATTAATAGGAATAACTTTCGATATGTATTTTTTTTTTTTTAATTTTTTTTTTTTTTAATATAAATATATATAATATTTATATTTCAAATTTTTAATTATAAATATATATATTTAAATTATTTTAACAGAAGAAGAAAATTATGGCCAATTTTTTGTCAAGTAGATTTTTTAGAAAATACATTTGGAAAATAAATTCCTCCATAATTTTTTAAAAAACCTTCTAAAAATGATAAATTTATTAAATAAGACTTAGATAGGATTTTTAATTTTAACTAATATAAAAATGATAAAATTAGATAATAATAAGTAATATTAATAAATAGATTTTTTTTATAAATTAAATTAAAAATAAAAAAAAATAAGTAATAAGATATTTATTCGAAATCTTTCAATATTTTGAGAGCTTATGCTTAATATGATAAAGAAGTTGGATATATTTAAGGCATGTCTTTTATTGTTAAAGCTATTTTAATGCATTTACATCCAGAAAACGATAAGGAATTCCCTGATATATATTTCCTAGATTCCACTTATGAAAGAATAGCTTTTTGGATTTTCTATTATATTATGTATGAAAAATAATGGAGAGTACTTTTTTTAGACGGCCAGCCTGGTCTCTATGAAATTTTGAATAAATTTAAAAAGAAAATGGAATAAAATTTATCAAAAATACATGAACATATAATTGGTTTCGAAGTACATTATTATATTTTTATTTTTTTGTTTTAATTTTGTTCATAAATTCAAATAAGTTGGATTATATTTTACTATTTACTTAAGAATTTTGTACTCTAATGCAATATAATACACCAAAAACATTTGCAAAAAGAATATTAGATATGTTTTTATTTTAAGGAGAAGAATTAATGTTTTCAGTATTTCTTAATATGATAAAAGTATGTGAACATTAAATTTTGAGTATATAAGAAGCTCACGTAAATAACATTATTTTTTATTTTTTTAAATAAATAAATTAATTAATAGAAATTAAAAAAATTCTTAAAAGAAGATTTAATGAAAACATGTAATAATATATTTAAAGAAGATTTAAAAGCATAGCAATCAATAAAAGATTTTAGATTAAATGTTACTAAGTATACAACAATATAAGTTTAATAGTGAATATATTATTTAGTATTTATATAAATTATTTATTTCAAATATTTATATGTTATTTATATATATATATATTTATTTTATTTTTAATTTTACATAATTTTCGTATATTTAATTTAAAGATTATTATACAATCTTTTATTGTTAAAATTTTGAAAAAATATAAAAAAATTATAATTATTAATATAAAAAATAAATATATATTAATATATAAAAATATATTTAAATGTATACAAATATATATAAATATATAAATATATATAAATATATATATATATGATATATTTATTTAACAAAAATTTTTCATTTTTTATAAAAATATTTATTAAAATAAGTTTATTATTATATTTATAAAAATAAATAAATAAATAGCTTTTAAATATAAAAATGGATACATTTATTTAATATTAAATATAAAATCGTATTTTTAAAATAGCTACAAGAAATTCATAATTAGCATTGACTTAAACACATGAAGTTTTTATATTTTTAAAATAAATCATTTAATTAAAAAAAATTACAATTTAAAAGGTATTAGATATGTTATTAACAATAAAAGAATTAAATTTAAAAAAAGAAAATTTCCAATTAGTTTAAGTTTCTAATGCAGAAGGTATACATTTTAAATATTTATAACCTTTTACATTAAAAAAAAGGTGATTATAATTTAAAGGACCCATTATATTAAATAGGAGGTGTAGGTCTATTTACAAAATAAGTTGAGAATGAATTGTAAAAAAAAACAAATAAACAAACAAAAATAAATAAAAAAAATAACAAATAAAAAAAAATTAAAAAAAGAATAAATAATAATGCGGATATAGCAGTTCATTCATTAAAAGATCTTCCAACAATAATAGACGAAAAACTATATATTGGAGCAGTTCCACATTTGTAAAAATTTTAATACTTAAAATAAATATAAATAAATAATAGAAAAAAAAGAAGCGATATAGTAATTATTTCTGAAAAAAATTCAGAAAAAACCTTATAAACATTACCAGAAGGAAGTATAATAGGAACATCATCACTGAGAAGAGTGAATTCTCTAAAGTATCGTTTTCCTCATTTGAAATTTGAGAACATAAGAGGAAATTTGAACACAAGATTAAACAAGTTAAAAACAGGTTAATATAATGCTATAATATTAGCATATGCAGGAGTAGAAAGATTAGGTTGGACAGATAAAATAACTTAAGTTTTGGACGAAAAAGAATATTTTTATGCTCCTGGATAAGCAGCATTAGGCATATAATGCAGAAAAGATGATATTTTATCAATAAAAATGTTACAATATATAAATAATAGAGAAGCATAAATAAGAGTAGAAGCCGAAAGATAATTTTTGAATAGTTTAGAAGGTGTAAATCTTATTTTTTTTATTATTATTTTTAAATAAAAAAAGGGATGTAAATTACCTATTGCTGTTTATAGCGAGTTAAATGGCGAAAAATTACTTTTAAAAGGATAAGTTTGGGATAATAATGCTACTTATACTATAAAAGATGGTTTTTTTTATTTAAATTTATTTTATTTTGTCTTTTTTAAAAGAAATCGAAGGAAATATTAATGATTAAGAAATAGGCTTAAAATTATGTAAATTAATGAAAGATAAAGGGGTTGATAAAATATTGGAATTAGTAAAACAATAAATAGTAGAAGAGAAAATCAAACAAAAATAACAAAATACAGAATAAAAATGAAATTCATTTATTTAAATATATATTTTATCTATATTAATTAGAAAAATAATATATTTATGATTTATTTTAAATAAATAAATGATATAAAAATTTATATTTAAAAAAAAAAAATATTATATATATATTTATAAATATAAAATAAATATAAATATATATATATATAAATATAATTATATAAATATTAATATATATATATATTTATTTAAAATTTTTATATTCAATATTAAGAAGATTATTTTTTAAATAAAAATAGAAATAGAATATTTACAAAGTATAAAAATACAAAAATATAAAATACAATAATATTTTTTTATTTTATTTGATTTTAATAATATTATTTTCTTATACCTAAAAAATTAATAAAAAGAAATATTTTACCTTAGAATTATGACCGATTAACCTAACTTTATCTAAAATAAACAAATATATCTAATAAATAATTGATTATTCATAATAAAAATATATAAATATTGTTTAGAAAATCAAGTAATAATAATAAAAATAAAAAATATTGATATAAATGATTAAAAAAATTATTTAAAATATTTATTAAATGTGTTATTTATTATTAATTAATAGTTAGGTATATTATAGTTTAAATTTATAATTAGTAAATTACAGTTTGTAGTTTTATTATAATAATAATTGAATTAATTATAAATTTATTATAATAAAGCAAATAATAAAACTAAAACTAATAATATAAATAAACCTATAAAAAATCGATTTTAAAATAATAAAAATAATATAATAATAATAATGTCTTTATGTTTTACATTAAATTTGTAAATTTAAAATTCATAAATTCAATTTAAATTAAATAAATTGTATAAGCTTAATTAAATTATGATTAATGAGTTTATTTAAATAATTGAATTATATATTATAAATTATTAAAAAAGTAAATTATTTCTGAAAAAAAATATATTTCCTATTATTTAATAAAGACTATTATTTAATAAAACAATTTATCAAAAATTAATAAAAATTTTGTTTTAAGATGCTTATTATGTAAGAATAAAATTATAAATAATAATAATAATAATAATAATAATAATAATAATAATAATAATAATAATAATAATAAGACAAGAATATAATATTTTTACTTTGAATTTTTTTTTAAAAATGGTCAAATAATTATTTTATATTATTTTAATATCCTAATAAATATTTAATTGCTAATAAAATTTGACTTTAATAAAATTTGTTTTCAATTAAAAATTTGATTTTCTTGTGAAAAAAATATATTCTTATAATGTATAATTTGATCGCTAATCTAAAATATATATAAATAAAAATTAAATAATTTAATAATTGTAGAAATCGCATTATAAAAATAAACTATAAAAAAAATTAAAAACCTTTTTAAAATAATTAACAAATAAACATTTTGCTATTGTTATTTAACACTATTTAAATATTGCTTAAATATATTTTATTTTTTATAATTTATTTTTTATACTGAACACTATATTAAATATGATTATTTGCTAAAAACCCTAATTTAAATTTATATAGATTTTATTTTAAAAAACTAAAAATAATAAAAAATAAACTATATATTATTGTTATATAATATTTTTATTATTATATTATATTATATTTTTTTTTTTTTTTTTAGAAAATTTAAATAGCTTATTGCTGCTAATTAATGTTAGATTATTAAATGTATTTTTTTAGCTAAAAATCTATGTTTGATTTATTAATTTTATTTAATTTCTTTTAATACATTTATATTTCAAACTTTAAAATACTTAAAAAATTATTTTTATTTATTTGATAATTAAAATTTCATTTATTAATGCTTTATTTTAATTTTAAACTTTTTTTTTTCTAAAACTAAATATTTTTAAATAATTTTTTATTTTTTCTTTATTTTATTTAAATCTAACTGTTTTTGTTTACTTTGATTTTATTATAATTTCATTCGTATGTGGATTTTAATATTTTTATATTCTATTTGTATTTCAGTCTATCTTTTTTTAAATTGATTTGTTTATTCTATTTCTTAATATCTTATCAAAAATTTATCATAAAAATTATTTCTTTGACTGTTTTATTTTATTCAGTTTTTAATTGCTTTATTGCTTTTACTTTTTTTAGTAGTTTTTTCTTTTTTTATAAAAAATATTAATTATTAATTATTTTAATTTTTATAGACTTTTTTTTTTTCTTTATATATAAAAAAATTAACTAAGTATAAATTTGTCTATAATATAATATTTTTAAAAAAGTTTTTTCCCATATGTTTTATTATATAAATGAAATAACAGCTTATTTTTGTATTAAATATATAATAAAAATTAATAAATAATTTCTCTATAAAGTCTAAAATTGTTAATAGTAAAAATAAATGTACTTAAAAATAATTTCTGATGTTTATAAAAAACAAAAAAATGAAGAATAAATAAAATTTTATTAAAGTTATAAAAATAAAATATTAAGTAAAATAAAATATTATATAAATTAAAAAAATAAGTAAAATGAGAAAAATAATAATATTTTTTTATTAGAAAAATATAATATATTAATATAATATAATAAAATAAAAAATAATATATATAATTTATAAAAATTATAATATAGAAAAAAAATTATTTAAAAAAAATAAAAGAAATATTATAATTTTGAAAAGATTTTATTTAAAGCAAAAAAACTAAATATAGAATAGATATTATAAATGAATATATATAAAAATAAATGAAATAGTAATTTTTTAGATGAATTAAGATATAATATTATCCTGTAAAATTATTTAATTTTATTTGAAATAAAATAAAAGTATATATTTATTATTTTTATAAATTTTATTTTATTTTTTTTATGTAAATTATTTAGAAATAACATTTTTAAGTGGTTCAAATAAAATTAATAGAAATAAAAATTTAAAATATAAATTATAGAATAATTTATATTAAATTTATAAGTTTTTATATTTTTTATTTGTTAATTTGATTAGATATATTATTATATAAAATATTATGTAATTTAAAAAAAAAAAAATATTATAAAAAAATAGATTAATAAATAAATATATATTATAAAAAAAAAAAATATATAAATTATTATAAGAAAATGTAATATATATATATATATATATATATATATATATCAGTTTTTTTTAATTTATCTAAATTATCCATATAATTATATAAAAAATAAAATAATAATCAAAATAATTTATTAAATAATAAAAATAAATATTTTTATTTACTTTTTTTTAAATTATAAATATAAAAATTAAATTTTAATTTCCTTTAATATTTCTCAATTAAATTAATATAAAATATATTCTTCATTTAGCTTATCATTCGAAAAATTCGTCTTGTATATAACAATCACTTAGAAATATAAATTTTAATTTTTCTATTTTCAGATTTTATTTAAATTTACCTTTCATAAAGAATCTCCATTTATATAAAAATTTATTTAAATTTTAAAAATAATTACTATAATATTTTTATAAATTAAAAAAATAAATTCGCCTTCATATGCTAAATTTCCATTTGGATAGTATAATACATTCAAAGCAATATGTATATATAATAATTGAATATTATTTTTATTTTTAAAATTTGTTCACATTTTCTATTCAATATATCTAATAATTTTTTTTATTTAAATTGGAATTCTATTAATTAAAAAAAACAATATTATTTAACATTATTTAGTTTATTTGAGTATTTGTTTGCTCGATTTCATGTAATTTAATGTTTTTTTTATACATTCTCATTTAGTGATTAAATTAAATTTCTCCCATAATAAACTACTTTCCATAAATTGATCTATTAATTATAATTTTAATTATGCGTTATTTATTTATATATATATATATATATATATATATATATATATATAAATTAAATTATTTTATAAATAAAATAAATATATATTATTTAATTTTATAATTATATATTTTCGGATTTCATTCTATTATGATTAAAATAATGATACTTATTATTCCATTTTATTATAAATAAATTATATATTTTTTAATAATTTTCATTTAATATTGTAAATATTTTAAATAATGCTGATAATTATAGAAAAAATAAAATTATTATTATATATATTATTATTGATTTTTATTTATGTACAATTTTATTTTTTCCTATTTATTTCATTATTATTTTTAAAGAATCTTATATTTATAACATTTTATTTTATTATTTATTTATGAGATTAATTATATCGATTTATTTTACAAAACTAAAAACTAAAATTAAGCAATTATCATATACTTTGTTTAAAAACTAGAAAACTAACAATCAATATAAAAGAATTATATAAATTGATTTTTTCTTTCTTTTTTTAAAAAATATATTAGATAGTGATTTTATATTTTTTTTAAAAAAAATAATTTATTTTTATTATATAATGAAAAATAAAAGATATAAAATTAATTTTATTTATTTTTCTCATAATAAATAAAAATTACATATATTAAATATTTATTGAAAATTTATTTAAAAAAATATATAAAATATTTTTATTTTATTTATATTTAAAATAAGATAGTCTAAATATAGTTATATTATTTATAATTAAAAATAAAAAAAAAAGTTTAGCCAAAAAAAAATCTCTAGCATAAAAATAATATCAATTATAATTTTTATTTATGTATATAATCTTATATTTTATAAATTCATTATATATAAATAAACAAAAAATGAAGTTAAGAAACTAAAAACAGTTTAATTTATGTGAAAACCCTCATATAGATAATTATAATGTGTTCTAAACTTATATTAAAGAATAAAAAGTTATATAATGTAGAAATTTTTCCTTTTAGTAATGCAAATAGGATTATTAAAATTTATCTAAATAGGAAAAAGAATAACTTTAAAAAAAAGTTGATTAATCTCGAGAATAATATAAATAAGAGTTATTTCATTATGAAAATAAAATATTAGGTCTTCCAGAAACTCGATATACATAATCATAATAAAATTATAATATTCCAAAAAAACCTTAAAGTGCGTTCCACTTATTTTTCAAGGATAATTATTAATCTTTAAAAGAAAAATATGGCATAAACCATAGTTATTAATCTTAATAATGTATATAGAATTATGTAAGTAAATAAGCCTGTAAAGATTTTTTAATTTTAGATGAAAAAATTAGAGATTAATACCAAAAAAAATATGAATAACAAATGAGTGAATATTGTGAGAAAATTTGTGAATGGAACACTAAAAATAAACTTTATTTTTAACTTGATAGAAGAGGCAAAGTAAATAAAATATCAAAATCTTTAGATAAAATTACTATTAAATTAAAAGTTCCTAAATTAGATAGTGAAGAAGATGAATATTAAAATTGATTTTAATATATAAACAAAAAATTTAAAGATAAAAGAAAAGCAGTTAATTTATATTTTGATTTAATATTAAAATTAATTAAAAATAAATATTTATAAATAAACAAAGAAAACATATATATATATATATACTGTATTATTGAAAACTTAATTCTTCTTCGGGTTTTTTTTTAAAGGTTACAAATAAAAAAATACATTAAATTTTTAATTTTTTAACTATTAAAAAAAGGCGAATAAGATCTAGCTTTTAATAATACAATATATATACTATTTCAATATAATAAAAATAGTATTAGTATATAAATACTTATTAATTAATAACAAAATTATTATAAAATGTATAAAAATATGAAAAATAATAATTTTAGCTAAAATAAATATATATAATAAATATTAGTATAATAATAATTATTAAAATTAATACTTTTTTTATTAATTAAAACAATCATCATAAACTATATTAAATGGATTTAAATGAAAAACAAATAAACTTTGATTATAATTACAATCTAAATGATTTTAACATGTAATTAATTTTTATAAAATAATAAAAGATGATTTAAGGTAAAAACTTTACATATAAAAAATGCTATTAAGATTACTAAAATTTGCCAAATGAAGATAAAGAATAACTTAAAAAAATAATTTATTAACAATCTTAAGGATATTATAAATAAGAAATTATGTAAAACGAAAATTAAGTTCATGAACTTCTTCCACAAAATAGATATTTAAAATCTTCATAATTTCCAAAAAAACCTTAAAGCGCTTTTCATATATTTGTAAAAGAAAATTATAAAGATTTAAAAGAGAAATATGAAAACAAATTTAAAAATAAGGCCTAAAAAATTATATACAATTGCATTTGTAAATAAGCTTCTAAAGATTTTTAAATTTTAGATTAAAAAACTAAAAATTACTACCAAAAAAAATATTAATAATTGACAAATTAATATTATGAAAAAATCACTGAATTTAATAATAAAAACAAATTACTTTAATTTTCATTAAACTAAAAAAATTAATTAAAAAAAGTTTCAAAATCTTTAGATATAACCAAAACAGAATTTTATTCTGAATAATAATGTCAAAAAAACTATTAAAGTCTATAAAAAAATGTCAAAGTGAAATTTTTAAAAAGCCATTATTAATCCTAAGAAAAAAAAAAATAATAATTATCTAATTAAGATAATAATTTATATTATATTCCTAAATCTTAATAATTATAATCTTAATAAATTTAGGAAATTCCAAAAAGACCTTTAAGTGCTTTTCATTTGTTTGTAAAGTAAAATTATTAGGCTTTAAAAGATAAATATATTAAAGATTTTACTATTAGTAATAAAAAATAATAAAACATATAAAATTTTATCGCTAATAAGGCTTCTAAAGATTTTTAAATATTAGATGACAAAACTTAAGAATAATATTAAAAATAATATTAATATTTATCAAAAGAATATTATGAAAAGATTACAGAATGGAATCTTAAAAATGAATAACTTTATTTTTTAGGTAAAAGAAAATGATATAAGGTAGAGGGGTGGATAAGTATATTTTAGTCTAATTTTTATATTCAAAAACCTAATATAGGTAATAATGTATGAATGAAGAAAATAATAATCAAAAATAATATAGTTTTAAATTTTAAATAAACAAACAAAATTACTTATAAAATAAATAAAATCATTATATATTATTATAAAAAAATTAATTTATTAAAAATAATTTTGAGTTTATATCAAATAATATAAAAATAAATAATTGAAATATTAATAAGCTAATTGAAAAAAAATAAAAAATTAGCAAAAAAATAAAATATTTAAAAAACCATAAATTCATCAACAAAAAATAAAATGAAACTAAATCAAAAATAAATGAACTTTGATTAAAGTACTAATCTAGATAATTATACTGTATTTATAGCTTTTATGAAATAATAAAAAAAAATCTAAGGTACATAATTTACTTATAAATAATGCCATTAGGATTATTAAAATTTAATAAAATGTCATAAAGAGAATATAAAAAAAAAAATTGACTAACCTCAAGGATAATATAAATAAGAAATATTTCAATATGAAAATAAAATTGCTTAAAATGCACATTCTAAATTAAAAAAATCTTCTTAACTTCCAAAAAAACCTATAAGTGCTTTTCATTTATTTGTAAAGGAAAATTATTAAAATCTAAAAGAGAAATATGGAAACAAATGTACAAATAAAACATAAATATCTCTATATAATTATATTTCTAGACAAGCTTCTATTGATTTTGAAATTTTAGATTAAAAAACTAAAGATTATTACCAAGAGAAGTACCATTAATTAAAAAATGAATATTATTAAAAAATTGCTGAATTTAATGATTAAGGTAAATAACTTTAAGTAAACTAAAGAAAAAGACTTAAAAAAAAGTCCAAATCTTTAGATAAATAAATAAAAGTAGTTTTTTCTTCTGAAAAATGTCAATAAAACTATTAAAATCTATCATAAAATGAAAAACAAATTTTTTAAAAAATAATTGGTTAATCTTAAGTAAAACAGGAAAAATAATAATATAATTAAGATAATAATTTAAATTAAATTCCTAAAAATCAATAGTCTTAAAATTAAGAAATTCCGAAAAAACCAAGCAGTGCTTTTAATATATTTTTAAAAGAGAATTATTAAAATTTTAAAGATAAATATAAAAAATATATTATTAATAATAAAGAATAACTACATTTAACAGGATTTATTACTAAATAAGCATCTTTAGAATTTTAAATATTAGATGATAAAACTAAAGATTACTATCAAAAATAATATTAATAATTAACAAAAGAACACTAAGAAAAAATTGCTTAATGGAATCATAAAAATGAATAACTTTATAAATGATTAATTAGAAAATAAAAATTTAACATAATTATGCAATTTTTATAAAGAAACACAAATACTTAAGCTGTTAAAATGATGAAAATTAAGAAAAAAAATAAAATAAAAAAATATACTCTATATATTATTTATTAGGAATATTAAAAAAAATATATAAATTTAAATTATTATAGTTATTTTAATTATATTTATATTTAAATTTAAAAAATTATTCAATAATTATATATATAATTATTTTTGAAAAATATAAAATATAAAATGAATTTAAATCATAATGAAGATAAAAATACTAAAACATTAAAAAATACAAATAAAGTTATTTAAAAAAATATATAAAAATAATAAAAATAAAATAAAAAGAAAGATGATTAAAAAACAGATAGAACAGATTAATCTTAAATATCAATTTTATAAGAAAAATATTAAAAATGTAATAATACAAACGGCTTTTTCATAAGAACCCTTCAAAATAAAAATAATTAGAGCAAATATTCAAATATAACAGATACAAAATACGAAAATGATTATTCGTTTAATAACTGCTCTTTTTAAAAACCTTAAAAGAAAAAAACTGAAGAATTAGAATCAGAAATACCTTAGCCAGATACACCTCCAACATTAAGAAAAAAAGAAGATTTTAAAATTGAAAATATTTAAAAATAACATTAATAAAACTAATAGTATTAATAATAATAATAATAATAATAATAATAATAATAATAATAATAATAATAATAATAATAATAATAATTTGAGTAGATAATAGTTTCAAATAACAACTAATAAAATATTATATAAGAAAATAATTTAAATACTTAGATAATTGTATTTCAAAATAATCAATCTAATTAATAAAACGTAAATAATGATGCACATCTAATGGAATTATTTGAAATTGAGAAAGAGGAAAAAGCTAAAGCAAAATAAATATTTCGAATCGCTTTATAAAATTTGATAAAGTTTGCTATTATTAATAATTTTTTAATACTTTTTCTATTTATCCATGTTTTAAATTAACTAATATTTTTGTTTTGTTTTGTTTTTTCTCTATATTTTACTTTTAAGACTTTCGTATAATTAAAAAAAAATATCTGCTATTAAATAGATTAATTATAAACAAGTTTTATATAGTCTTTAAAATATAGTCTATTTGAAAACATATGTATTAACTTTTCTTTTATATTGACTTTTGTTTTCTAAAAATATTTATTTTTTAATATAACATATATATATGCACACACGCCTTTTGTACATATTATTTTTTGGATTATTTTTAAAAATAGACATTAAGAAAGTGTAAACAAACATGCTTAGTTGCTATTAAGGATGTATATAGTCTGTCAAGTAATACTTTTTTGTATATAATTTGATCAAATAGTTAACTGGTAATGGCCTTCTATATTCTTACCTTCTTGGATATTATTAAGTTCTTTAGGATTTTATATTATTGGATTGATTATAATATTTTTTTTTTCTATTTATTGGTATATTTTAGGATAAACAGATGCTTATTAAGGTTTTTTTTTAAAAAAAAATTGAATAATTTATTTACTTTTTATTTTTTTATAAAGTTAAAGGATTATTTTGGTGTTTAATTGTTAGTATGTATATTGTTATGGGATATTTTTTCTTTCTTATAGGGTTAATTTATTATTTAATGTATGATAATTTAGATATTCTTAAAGTCTTCTTTTTTACAAGTGCTTCGTTAAGTACATTTAACGTTTTATATTCCTACTTTTGCAAAAATGATTTAATGTTTTTTTAATATTTTTGTTAATTTATTAAAAAAAAAATAGTGTTTTTATTATTATAGCTAATAGAAATAATATAATAAATAAAAACGAAATTAATAATAGAAATAATGTTCAATAAGAATAATAATAAAATTAATAACATATAAACAGCAATCAACAAAATGATTAAGAAAATTAAAGTAAAAATATAAAATAAATAATATATATATATATATATATATATTTTATATATTTATATATTTATATATTTATATATTTATTTATTTATATATATTTTTTCTTAATTTTATTAATTTTTATATATTTACATATATTTTTATCTATTTATATATTTTTTTAAGTCTAATAAAATAAATTTAAAAAACTTCATATATCAAACATTATACCTAGTGATTTTCCTAAGTTTCTACTTAAGCACTCTTCTACATATTTTTAGTAAATTTAAATAACAAAAGATTTTATTAAAGAAGATCTATAAAAAACTTAAATAAATCCTACAAAATAATTACCAATATTCCAACCAAATTCATAATAAAATAATAATAAAAAATCTGTAAATCCAATAGCATTACAAGAAAAAAATGAATTAACACAAAAGAACAAAAAATCTGTAAAAAGCTAATTAGATCTAACTTAATCATAAAAATCTTAAAAATTTAATAAGTCTAATATATCGTCTTAACAAGCAAATTAGCAATGTATAGTTTGCTTTGAAAATCCTCCTGATTCTGTAATAATAGATTGTTATCATGGAGGTAATAAAAATAAATAAAAAATAAATAAAATAAAAATAAAAAATAAAAAATAAAAAAAAAATTAATTAATATATCTAAATATTATTATATATTTTTTACTTTAAAGATTAAAAAAAGGTGTATGTTATTAATGTTCACTTGACATATGGAAAAAGTCAAACGAGTGTTATTTATGTAGAAAAAAAATCAAAAAAATAGCTAAAATCGACATGTCTAAAAACCTTGGAAAATATACAGAAATCATTGAAATTGCAAATATGTATGAATTTACTTAAGAAAATGACGAAGAAGAAAAAACCCAAAATTAATATATTGAATATTAATTAAATTTACAATAAATTATTAATAATATCAACTTTGATTAATTAACTTTCGAACAATTTAATATGCTGAATCAAATAAAAAAATATTAAATAAGTGAACTAAATGAAGAATAAATCAACTTTATTATATAATTTTAAATAGATGCTTAAAATTAATAAGTAAACTAATAAAATTAATAAAATTTATAAGAAGAATAAAATCAAAAATATGAATAAAATTTAAATATAGGATTTGATACGACAAGCAAAAATTAGGATTATGAAAAATATGAATAACAAAGCAATTATACTATTAATAATAATAATACTATAAAATAAGATAGTTGTTTTTAAAATGTTGAATAGAAAAGTTGTAGTAATAATAATAATAATCAAAAAAATGAAGAAGATATTCTTTTTTCATTAAATGTTACTTCTTAAAATAGAAACCAAATAAGATCATTGACTGATTTAAGAATTAACATATAAAATTAAAAAGAAAAATTTAATAATAAATATTTTTTAAGTGAAACTATGTATGAAGATATTAAATAAATAAAATTAGATATATAATAAAATAAATAAGATAATTATTTATTTTTTTAAAAAAAACTAGACGAAAATAATAATAAAATTATAAAATTTGAAAGTAATAGTGATACTTTTAATTGATCTATTAATTAAATATTTTATAAAAATAAGAATAATAAAAAATATATATTTAAAAAATGACTTTATATATTTAAATATAATTATATTATAAAATATTTAAATAAACATATATATATAAATATATATATATATTTTAATATATGTAATTACATTTATATATATTAATCCATATAATATATAAATATATATTTTATCATTGTATAGCTGGTGGTAATATAGATCTGCATGAAGGACATTCCATTTTTATTTTCATCCATTCTAATAGACACTGGCAATGGTATTTATGCTTACAAGGTGTTTGCATAATTTTATTTTATTTAATTACAGTAATATACAATTCTTTTTTTTATTATTATTATTCAGGATTAACTGATAAATTGTTCATACATATAGAACAATCTTCTGTATTCTCTGATTGTGTTTCTAATTCTATTTCAGTATTTTAATTGATATAAATAAAATAATTAAAGGCATCTCTTTATAAAATAGTTGGAACGAAGAATCTTGGTCCGTATATTTACTAAAGGTAAAGCATTACAACTTAAAAGATTAAAATAATTATAATTATAGCACATGTAAAATATTAAGGACTTAAATTTGCTATATTACCCTCATAACCTTTAAAATATAACTATTTTTTTTATTTATTATATCATTTATTTATATTTATTTTAAAATTTTACTAATAAAATAGATCTTGTTAACATTAATCCAAATATAAATTCTTTATAAACTAATACTTATTAACCTTATCTGGCGTTTTTTATTATTTAAGGTATTAAATAAAGGTTCATTATACACAAAAACCAATCTGTTACTATGTATTATTGTATTATTATTAGAGCAGCGAATAAAATAAAATCTTTTTAAATATAAATTTATATAAATTATATAATAAAAAAAAATGTATTTATTTTACATAGTAATAAAAAGAAGTACATTCTATTTTTAAAAAATATACTTTAGTATAGATTATTATCCTATTTTTAAAAATATAGTAAATAAAAAAATTAATTTTTATTTACATATCTATTTTTCCATATTAAAGAAATCAAAGTTCTCTCACATATATTCCACAAAAGTATATAGACAATACAAGGAGTTGCATAGTATTCGAAATATTACTTATTAGTATTTAAATGTTTATTATTTAATATATATATATATATATATATATATATATATATATATATATATATATATATATATATATACTTAAAATTGTATTGCATACAATATATGATTTATACAAAAAAATCCATCCCAAACAAATGCAAGAAATAAAGAAAGTAAAGAAATTTTTCTATATAAAAAATCATCAGAAATAACTTTTCTGATAATTTTTACAACAAAGTGAAATTAGACTAATAATAGGCCTGACAAAAACATAGTATAATTAAATTATTATTTAAATAATAAAATATTCTTTATTAAATATATTTATATATAATTTAAAATTTTATATATATAAAAAAAATAGATAAATTTATATATAATTTTACTTATTCCTATAAATCAAGTATTGCATTAATATTAAAATAAGGACTTTTTTAAGTTTTATCTTAGTTTTCTATTTAAATATTAATAATAGGGCTCCATAAATCTATATATTAATCAGCTATTTACATATTACTTTCGTCGAAATTTATTATTATTTAAACGCTATGACCTTCTTATTTAAAAAAAAATAAAAAATAATAAATGAAAAATTACAATTATCATATTTATTATTATTATAAACATTTTCAAATTAATTATAAAG
Source organism: Ichthyophthirius multifiliis (assembly GCF_000220395.1). NCBI lineage: Eukaryota > Ciliophora > Oligohymenophorea > Hymenostomatida > Ichthyophthirius > Ichthyophthirius multifiliis. The sequence goes on along the minus strand of NW_004086284.1, from coordinate 8,830 downwards.
ATTGTAAATTAAAGTTAAATTTTGTAACAAAATTTGATTTTAATTTATAAACTAAATAGTTATATCATGATTCAATTCTATATATCCAACCATAACTTCTCTGTCGATAAATTTTCCGTTTCTCATTTTTAAATTTAGAAATGTTGAATTTGTTCTGTATTATGAAAATAACATTTCTAAAATTCCTTATTCCTTATCAAACATATTCAAAAGCTTTTTTATTTTGATTTTTATTAAAATTAAAAAAAATAATAAATTCATTTTTACTTTTTATTAATTATTATTTTATTTCCATGTTCCTTAGAATATTTTTTTTTATAAGGAATGCAAAATACCAAATAACAAATCATTTTAATAATTTGAATATAATTAATTAGTGTCTTTGAAACTGTTTGTTTTATTAAATAAATAGTTATCATACAAGGCTTAGTATAATTAAGAATATCCATCAATACTTTATTAAGTTTAGTACAAAAGTAGTTTTTTAGTATCATTTTAAAATTAACTATAGTCCCAATTTTAAACCTAATTACTATTATTGTACAAAACAGTAGTATGCATTTATTTTTTCATTATTATAATCGATAAAGACAATATTAATAAAATTAAAAATCCTATTCTGAATTTCCGATGATTCCTTGATTCTATATAATTATTAGCTAAACTATCCGCTTGCATTTCTTTTTATTTAATGAAGTTTATAATTTTTTATTTTTTTAAACTCTCTTTTGTTGTTTTATATATATTCAATTAATATATTAATTTTTCAAAAAATAAAAATTAATATTATTATTTATTTTTTAAAAATATAGGTAACTATACTTTTTTTTTCTTTTTATTTTTGACTAGCAGAAATATTATTTTATATATAATACTTATTATAACTAAAAAAAAAATCTATAAAATAATTATAAACAAAATAAAATTAATTAAATTTTTTATTAAATAAAAGTAAAATACCAATTATTTGTAATTATAATGTTTTTTAGTAAAATAAATCTAAAAAAATGGGCTTATTTATATTTTATTTCCAGAAAAATACGATATATAATCTTAAAAATATTAAAGACAAAAAATAAATAAAAAAATATATATGAAAAGAATATAATAGAAGAAAAATTAATTTTTTTAAATATTATTTATTAATGAAAAACTTTATTAATAAAACAAAAAAAAAAATATTTCAAATATATATTATATATGCATGTTTTTTTATATAAATATATATATATATATATATATAATATTTTTCAATTTCCTCCAAGTAAATAATTCAAACTTAATTCTTCTTCCCATCCGAATTTCATTAAAGCTTCCTTTTATAATTTACAAAAAAATTATTAAAATAAATAAATATTTAAAAAAAATATTTACTCGGCATTATTTTTCTTCAAATCCCATTTCTACTAATTTTTTAACTTTTTCATCTTAAGCATTTGTATTTGCATAATTTTTTGTCCATTCTTTGGCTGTTTTAATATATTAATCTTTTTAGTTTTTATATTATTATGCAACAACAGCATCTTATGGATCATCTATATAAATAAAAAGAAAAAGTAAACATCTAAAGAAAATAAAAATAAAAATACCAGGTTCAGGAGCACACATAAGTGCCTATAAAGAAAGAAGAGCAGTCCTTATAGATAAAGCCGGTGACCATTCATTTTTTAAAATATCTAAACAAATTGCACCTGTTTATGAAGAAATATTAGGATGCCAAATTCTAGTATCAAATTTCATCTTTTTTTATATATTTTTATAAAAATCCTTTTTTTTATTTTTATTACTTTTGGTGGTTTATAAGGATATTCACTAGGTAATTAAATATCAATTTAAAATACTCCTCCTCCATAAGGAGTATCTTCCTATTTAAATAAAAAATATATTTATTTATATATTTTTTATTTTAAAAAAAAATGTTATATATGTTATGATATTTTTATTTTTTATTAGTTAATACAGGGCCAGCTATATATCCTTTCCAATGATTTAGATCGTTTCCTACTATTTATACTTTGATATTACTTGTTTCTGCCTTATTTTGTATATTTTTTATTATATAAATGTTGTTTTTTTTTGAAAATCGAGTTATAATATTTTATTTTTTTACTGTTTTATGAAAATCAGTTATTTCTTTTTATATTCTTCCTTTGTTTTATCCGGGATGCATTTTTAAATAAATCTTTATTATTTTGTATTTGATCTTTTTATTTTTTATTATTTTAAAAATATGATTTTATATATATATTTTTTAATAATTATTTTTTATATACACAGTTTTTAATTAATAAAATATATATATATATGTGTATATATAATATATATATATTTATTAAAATATTTAAAAATAATAAATTAATTTTAAATGACAAATGGCAAATAAAAAAATTATCTTTTATATATTATTATTAAATAATAGAAATATAATTTATACTATATATTAATTAATATATATAGTATATATTACATAATTTTTTAATTTTGCAAATGTAAAAATTAACAATTTTTATAATTACTGAAACCTAAAAATATTCATACTAATATAAATAATAATTTTATAAAACTTAAAAAATGATAAAATAAATATAATTTTAACTTAAAATATAAATAATAAATACTAATTAACTATTCAATTAATAATATTAAATCCTATTTTATATAATTGATCTATCTGTATTAAAAATATTTATTCTAGAATATATAAAGTAATTTTAAAAAAAAATATAAAATATTATATTTTAGTAATTTTAAATATATTCTTTATATATTTTTTATTTTAAATTTTTTTATACTAATATAATTCTATGAATATTATTTTTAATTAAATATTAAATTTGTTAACTATAATGTTTGCAATAAAAATAAAATTTCGAATGTCTAAAGTCACAAAGAAGTTAATTATAATACAATATCTATATTCTATAAATATTATATATATTTTTTATAATTAAAATAGAAAAGTATAAAATTATTAATTTATTAAAAACTTAATTAATAACTTTGAATAAATAGAAAAAAAGAAAAAAATAAATGTGATTAAATATTATAAATATACAAAAATAAATAAATAAAAATATAATATATTAAAATTAGAAAAAAAAAAAAAAAAACCTTATAAAAATAAAAAAATCCTAAATAAAAATAAATAAGTATATGTATTTTTTTTTTCCCTAATATTAGTAAAAGAAATCTATTTACATAAATAAAAAAATAAAACAAAAAAAAAATGGACAAAAAAAAATTTACATTTCGCGAACAAAAATATCTTCCAGAAACTGAATATGAAAAATCTGGTCATAATATAGAAAAGTTCGAAGAATACGATGAAGATGAAAGCGAGTTCGGTTTTACAATAATCGATAAAGACACCAAAGAGCCTAAACATTATGATTATAATATATTATTTGGTTGGGTAGATGTAGTAGATGGAAAAAACTTTTATTATAATTAAGATGGGGAACCAATAACAAATAAAGTTCCGGAAGACATGAAGAAACTATTAAAGGATGATAGAGAAGTTTAAGCTTTATTATAATAAATGAATGTTTTAAATCAAGAATCTAATGAGTTTTTCGAAAAAAACCATTTTAGTATATTAAAATGGGAGACAAAATAACTTTTAAGTGAATAAGATATATTAGATTTAATATATCCTAAAAATACAAGCGAACAAAATAAGGAATGTTTAAAAAGAATTACTATTGTAAATGAACCAGATAATGACGGAGAAACATTCGAAGGATATATTTTAATTGATGATTAGGAAATCCTTAATGATATAATAGAAATTCATTCTTAAGATATTAGACTTTCCCTTGTTTATAAATTAGAAAAAATATAAGATATCAAAACTTTATTGCCTGATTAAAAAGCCTTGGCTTTAGAAATGATTACTTAATTATTGCCTTAAGAATAGGATTAAAAAGAAGAAAATAATTATGGAGATGATGATTAAGATGAAGACTATTCGGATGGAGAGGATGATGATGAAATCGAAGGTGAATATAGGAATGAAAGCTAATAATAATAATACTTATATTAAGAAAAATAATGAGAATATATTAGATTATATTTCTTTTTTTTTATATTTTATAATTATTATTATTATTTTTTTAATTAATCAAGAAAATTTGATAAATAAAAAAAATTCTTATAGAGATTTAAAGCTATATTAAACTTTTTTATTTATTTTGACTATATATTGAAAGAGAAAAAAAAATAGATAGAAGAAGATTTAAATCTAAGATTTATAATAAAAGAAAAAAGAAAAAAAAATTAATAAAAAGAGAGGTATAATAAAATTGTATATATAATTGAAAATTCTAATTTTAGAAGAAAAATAATTATAACAAATAATAATAATGGTCTTTTACTCTCATATTTTTTAAAATATTTTTTTTTTTTTTTTTTTTTTTTGCTATCTCAAAAAAATCTCAATTAGTTTCTATTTTTTTTTAACTTTGAAAAATAATTGAATGCTTGTAAATAAGAAGAAAAATAAAATAAAAAAACTATATATTAAATAATATATGTTTTTTTTATTATCAAATTTTCTTTTATTAAAAATATGATAAACAATCGATTTTTTATTTTTATTTTTTTTTAAAAAAAAATATTTTATATAAAAAATATTATTATTCGATATATAATTAATTTATTTTTTATATTTATAGACATTAAAAATAAAATATTTTATATTAAAAAAGAATATATTTATATCAAGATGTAGATTTTTTATGAATATTTATGTTTTCTTAATTTAAACTTTTAATTATTTTAGGAGATAAATTAAATTTAACACCACCTTTTTTAAATATGGGTTTGATTTCTTACTTTTTATTTGTCTATATATATATTAAATTTAAGAAAAAAAGTATGTTTAAATTTATATGTATAATATTTTATAAAAATACTATTATATCTTCCTCATCTTTATTGTCTACACTAGTTGTTTAATTATAATATTTTTGTAATAAATTTTCAGACAAATTTAAATATTTATATTTTCTAATAAAAATAATTTTTTTTAAAAAAAATGAAAAATATATTATTATTACAAATATAATTTATTAGAACTATCGTTTTAAACCATTTGTAAATTCTTTTCTAATACTTCTTTAAGCATGTTAATTTTAATGTGTTTTCCTTGAAAATAAATTAATTATATATTCATAAGTTATAATAAAATACATTGCAATTGCTTTTAATTATTCTTTTTCATCATTTTATTTCCTTAAATTAATTTATAATAATTTTGATTTTTCCATTATTAAATCATTACTAAGTTGCTATTATATATAATTAAATATTTAAAAAATTAAATATTATTGAAAAAAATAAATAAAAATGTGTTAAAGTAAATAAATATATATAAATTGATATATTATTAAATAAATATTAATATATAAATATATAAATATATAAATATATAAATATATTTATATTTATATTTATATTTATATTTATATATCATTATTTTTTTTATTTAAATATATATTCTTAGATATATATTTATATATATGTTTTTTTATATATATAATATTTTTTTATTTTTTTTTATTTACATCATTAAACCATATCTTTTATGAAGCAGTCATTGATTAATCAATCTTTTTTCTTAATAAATCTCCTTTTTTTTAAGATTCATATTTTCTGAATTCCTAAAATATAAATATATATAACATTAATTTATTATTAAAATACAATAGCTTTTTGAGCCTATTCAACTTTTTTTTCAAACTAATAATTAAGATCCTATATATAATCCCTTTTATAAATATAAAAATTTATAAAAAGAAAATATTTTTTTATAAAAATACTTTCTTGTTTATTCTATTTTTTTGATATTTTATTAAAACTTTTTATTTTTTAATAATTCTTATTTAATTTATTCCTATTATTTTTTTTAGAAAAGTAGTTCTTTATTCTTTTAAACTTCTAACTATTTAACTTATTTTTAACCAAATTCATTTATGTTTTCTTCAAACATACTTTATTATATCTATTCTATTCTTTATATTTTTTCAAGCTTTTTCTAATTAATTTACCTTAATTCTTTTTTTCTTTAATTATTTAAATCTTAAACTAACTAAGAAACTTGCATTTCTTTTTCTTCTAATTTCATTTTTATCGTATGAATATTAAAATCATCTTTCTTTAAGAATATATTTAAATAATAAAGCATGTTTATATTTTAATAAATAAGAAAAATATATAATTACTTATGTAGAATTAATTTTCGATAACTCTAATTTTTCAATTAAAGTATTGCTATTTTCTTTTTTATGATTTTAATTTTTTTTATCATCTAGATTTTTTTAAATCATTTCATATTTTTTATTAAATTTATCTATCTTTCGTTTAGTATATATTTCTTATGCACGTTTTTATTATTAAAGTTTATCCATAAATTTTTAATATTTTTCATTTTTTAATTTGTTTATAATTATTACTAAAAATTAATTATAATTAAAAATACTTATATTTATTTTATTTTACAATTTTTTCCTGTTTTAAAATACCATCTTTTATTTATTAATCTATAATCTTTGATTTTTCTTACCATTATCTATATTAAAATTCATTTTCAAAAACACTCATTGCTTTTAACTGGTTAAATATATAAAAAATAATAAATTTTTAAAAAATCATTATATTAAAATTATAAATTACATCAATTATTTTTTGCATTTTTTGTTTTTTTTTGCTTAATTGCTAAAGTTTGTAATTAAAATCTAAATTTTCTAAAGGATTTCTTTTCTTTATTTATTATGTTTAACATTAACCACTTTTTTTTTATTATTTTTTTTTAATTTAATTTTTTATTATGATTTTACTTTTAGTAAATTGTTTATCTTATTTAATCGTTTTCATTCTTAATAATTTTTTATCTTTCAATATTTGTATTTTTATATTTATCTTTTTTATAAAAGAATATATTATATTTATAAATTAAAAAATAAATATACTTAATATATTCTTTAGATGTTAATAATATCTTGTTTTTTAATTATTTGGATATTTATAAATATTTTTATAATTATCATTTTGATCCTATATATCTTAATTTTCTTTAGAAATACTTTAATTTTAAATCGATTAATTAGTAGTTTTCTATAAATTATATTAATAATATTTTTCTATTTCATATTCAGGCCTATTTAATATGTTTTTATTTAATTCCTTTTTATTTTTTTAAAAAAATACTTAATTCTAAATTCTTCAGCAAATAAATTTAATGTATTTATTGCTTATTATGTTCTTGGTGAATTTAAATTTATTTAAACTTGGTATTCTCTAATTTATTTTATAACTTGAAATATTTTTTATTCTATAGTTTAACAAAAAATTTCTGATATTTTTTCTGTATTTTAAGTCATTTATTATCTGATTTATTATAAAAAATAATATTTATTATTATTTAATTACTATTGAGATGTTAATTTTTGAAATTTTTATCTGTTTTTTGATAAATCGATTCCATTTATTTCATTTGAAGTGGATGATGTAAGGAAAAGAGTTCCAAATGACTTTTATTTTTTTAACATTTTAAATTTTAGTTTTATTATATTTAATTATATTGTTAAATAAAAATATTTTTTTTTTTAAATAAAAAAAAAAAACTTCTTTTTATTTTTTCATAATTAATAAATATTACTTCTTTAAATTTTTTTTTTTTATTTATTTCAGAAACTAAATAGAATGATGTATTATTTATTTATATATTTTTTTTAGAAAAAAAAAATATATATATATATTAAATCAAAATAAAATTAAAAATACTAAAATTAGAAAAATATAAAATAGTAAGATGAGTTAAGAATATTTATTAAAATTATTAGAAAAATCTACTTAAACAAATGTAGAAACAAATAAAACATAACTCCGTTAATCTATAAATCCTTTTGTATAAATAGAAAAAAGCACACTTTCAGCAACATATACAGGAAAAAGCTTAATTACGGTGATACTGCAGTAACAAAAAATTAAAAAAAAAATAAAAAACCAAATTATATAAATTTATAAAAGTCTATTTAAGCAAATAAACCCGCAAATGCTGATTCCATTATATACTATTATGAAATATTTATTGATAATGTAGCAGGAAGGTAGAAAAAGTTATTAAAAAAAAATATAAATAAATATAATCCTAATTGATTTTTTAAAAATTATTTGTATATATTATTATTTTTATTTTTTCCCTATAATTATTTTTAAATACTCAATAAAAATAAAAAATGGCTATATATAATATATAAATTGTTTTATTTTATAGAGTTATTAAAGAAATTACAGAGAAAAAACAAAATAAAAACACCAATATTTATATACTACTTGTTCATATATTTTTTTTAAAAAAAACTTATTAAAAACAAAAAAAAAAAAAAAAGAAAGAAAAAAATAAAATAAATAATTCTCTTTTTTTTTTTTGTTAGTTTAATGAGTTTTAAACTATAATAATGGAAAAAAATAAAAATTCTATAAAAAAATAATATATTATAAAAAAATGTATTATTTTTTTTAATTAAAAAGTGAATTATGTGTTGGATTTGCAGAAATAGATTTTCCTATGAATAAATTTCCTGGTTAGACAAAAAAGTATTTTGATAAATAATAATTATATATAAATAATACTTCATAATTATATATATTAAATATTTTCTATATTTCAAATAATGATTATATTTTCTTTAAAGTTCTTATGGATATCATTCAGATGGATTGCTTTTCTCTAATAAAAAATAAGTTTATAAATAAAAATATAAAACATATAAATATTTAATCTTTTTTATTTTATTTTTTAAGAAATTTTTTAAAAATATATATTTGA
>NW_004086285.1:0-5489 GCF_000220395.1 Ichthyophthirius multifiliis | reverse complement strand
GTATATATATATATATATATATATATATATATATATATATATTTATATATACATGATACTTGATAATGTAGTTATTTTTTAAAAAAATAACTAAATTAAAATAAAATAATATTTTAGATATAAGATTCTTTTTAATTTTTTGATAATGTTTTTAAAAAAAAAATTATAGAATAAATATATTAAAGATATTCAAGTAATATATATTTATATACATATATCTCTTTATAAAAATATATTTAAATATATTAAATATATTTAAATATATTTAAATATATATAAATATAAATTATATTTAAAATATTTAATAATAATTAAAGAATTTTTATTTTTTATTTATTATTTTTTATAGTATATATTTTTTTTTTATAGAATAAATATTATTATTATTATCATTAATTTTTAAAATTTGCGATTGCAATATCTTAAATATTTAATTTAAAATAATTATTATATTTTTCAAAATAATTATAATATTAATATTTATGATTTATTTTAAATAATAAACTACTATTAAAGATGATTTATTCTTAGATAACTTAAATTCTTTTTGAAAAAATATTAGAAATAATAAATTAAAATCTTATAGAGTAATTAATAAAAAAAATATGGGCATTTTCAAAGAAAATTAATATTAATAAATATATTAAATTGAGAAAATTTTAACTTTATATAAATAATTTATAATTTATAAATAATTAAATATTTATAAATAAATAAAATTTATAAGATTATTGTTTAAGTAAATTTTTATTATTTATTCAAATTTAAATTACTATAATAAATTTATACTAAAAAATTATATTTATATTTGTAATTTTTTATTTTTTTTCCATATATCAATTCGTTTATATTTTAAAAACTAATTTTTATTATATAATTAAATTTATATCATTTAAATAATTTTTATTTTTGTCTAACTGAATATTTAGAAATGTCGGTCTCTTATTTATGTTTGAATTAAAAATTTATTTTATTTATTTATTAATAAAATAAGAAAGAAAATTCTAAAAACATTAATAAAAATAAAAATTAAATAAATGTATAATGAATGTTATAGTTTTTCATTTTTAATCTTAACTTTTAATATCTCAAAATATATATTAATATTATTTTTCTGACATTGAATAAGATAATTTAACTTAATAAAAAAAGATTAATTAACAAAAAAATTCTTAAGGAAAAAATTTCAAATTTTTGATGAATACGCTACTGATTATTACTGATTAAATTAATTCTGATTCTTTTTAATATTGGAAATCTAAATCAAATTAAATCCATTCTATTTTTAAAAGTTTTCGATCTAATCGTAAAAAATAACAATGAAGGATAATAAGAAAAAAAAAGAGCAAAAATTAAATTCTCCAAGTATAGCAAAATTAAATCAAATTTTTTGGAAAATAACTTTCCAAAAACAGATTTGAAGTAAAAATTTTTAGAATAGTAAAATCATTTTTAAGAAAAGTTGATTTAAATGCTGAATCAAAAAAAATATAAACAAATAATTAAGCAATTGATAATTTGAAAAATCATAAGTTTTGTCATTTAATATTTCTAATTATATATAAGAAACTACTTTTAAAAAACACTTAAATCTTACTTATAGAGGTTTAGTTTATTCAAAATAGTGCTTGAAAAAGCCTTCGGAACAATACATAAATTCAAAAAAAGTTGATGTCAATTGGCCTAAAAGTACTATTTTATTTCAAAATAAATCTAAGATTTTTTTTAAATATTATAAATTAATTAGATTCTAAAAGTAATACACTTTTTCTTGATTTAGATGAAACGCTAATTTATATTATTAATCCTAAAGAGAAGCCTAATCATATTATAACTGTTAGAGGAGAAGGAAATATTGAATTAAAAGTAATATAATTATATATTTTATTTTTTTGTATATTATTTTACAATTGAAATAATCAATTATAATTACATATATATGAGTATTGAAGTAAATATCCTTATTAATAAAAAGCTTGAACTACAAATTATTTTTCATTATTTTTAAAATATAGATTATTGTACATATTAATGAAAAAAAAATATTGGAATAAAAAAAGGCCATATTGTAGGAAATTTTTATAAAAATTATTTTAGCTTTGGGATATATATATTTACTACAAGTTACTAAAAAATAATTGTAGAAGAAATATAAAAAAAATGAAATATATTCTATTTATTCAAGGATATATTCTAATTAAATGTTATAAAATTAAATTATATATATTTTATTAGTTCATTTATTAAATGTCTTTAAATTGGAGTTTTGAATTTTTATTATTCTCTAATATTAATTTAAAATATTTATTTTAACTCAGTGGTTTGGATTAATGATGATTAATCTTACATATTAATAATTTTTAATTCTTTATATAAGTTTATATAAGAAATTAATGAAAAATATTTATTTTTTTAAAAAAAATCATATAATTTAAAACGTATCCCCGTATTAAAATAAATTTACACTGAACATTGGAAAGGTTATTTTTAAAAAATTACTTCTGTTCAGATTAAATTTATACTATTAATTATAATTTTTTATATTTAATTTCATAATATTTCGGGTAAAAATATATAACATAAATTATATATTTAGGGAAAATAATCAAATATATAATATATGTATTAATTATTATATACTAATATAAATATTATATATTTTATAATAAAAACAATTAATGCAGTTAAGGAATTCTTACTGTATAAAATTGTATGATTCTTTTTTGATTTTTAATTTTTTTACTTAAAAAAAAGTATTGAGAATGAAGATATAAAAATTTGCAAAATTTAAAATAAATATTATATTTAATTTTTTTTTTTCTTGATTAGCTTACACATCTTTATTATAACTAAATTAAGAATTAAATATTTTTTAAATAAATCAAAAAATTATAAAAATTTTAATTTTCAATATAATTATATCCTTAAATATGTATAATAAATTTGTCTATAAAATATATATTTTAATAAAATTTAATAACCTTTTTTAAATTTATATTATTTTTTTCTTAATTCACAAAAAATTAATAAATAAATATATATTGTAGAAATTTATTTGAAAAGAAATAAATTTTTTAAATAAAAAAAAACAATTTATGCACAAAACTGTTTGAAATTAATAAAAAACAAATATATACTAAATATTTATTTTATTAGTTTGAAGCTATATTATCTTTACAGAAAAATATTATTTTAAATCGAAAAATTTATTGTAAAAAATAATTAAATGATTCGTAATATTTATTATTAGCTATATATATAATTTTATATTATATTATATTTATACTTTTATAATTATAATTATTAAATTTTTTTTTTTGTTTATATATTTTGTTTTTTTTTATATATAAAAAACCAAATTGTAAAATATAATATTTTAATTATATAAACATTAATTATTAAATATATATTTTTAAAATAAACATAATTCCTTTCAAGTATATATTGAATAAAAATTAATTTTTTATTATTAAAATTATAATCATAATATAATAATTATAATTAATTAGTTAATATTAAACTTAATCATCATCAAATCAGTAAATATATAGATTTATCAAAGAATATTAAAATTGCAACTAAGACCATCAATCTCATGCTTAGGAGTTATCCATTATCAATATAATAAATGTCAATAGTTTCTTAATCTAAATATAACTATTTATCTGTCAATTATTTATTATTAATATTTAATTAAATATTTAATTATGTATAAAGTGGAAGATTATGTTAAATTAATAAAATAAAATATAAGTATGATCTTCCATTTATTTATTTAATTTAAATTTGATAATTATTTAATTCCTTTTATGTTAAACTATTAGAAATCATTTAATGTTATTCAATTAATTAAGATTAAAATTATGAATATTTCATCTTCTTTAATTATTATATCCTATAAACATCTTCATATTAAATACTGTAAGCTTAACATAAGTTTAAATAATATTAATTTGAATTTTAAATTTAATATTGTAATTTCAAATTTAAATGTATATTATCTTTTATGATATCTGCAATTCCTTAATTAGAAATTTCAATATATACCAAATTCAATATTTAATCATCAGGCATAATATCTTCTTATTACTTTATTTGGAAATCGATTTTATAAAAAGCTTTATTGGCTATTAAATTATCTAATAATCCTAATTGTTATATACTTTTATTAATAAATATATTTTGTTATTTTTTTTAAAAAAAAACATTGGATTATGGTTCATCTTATTTATCATATACATTATAGGAGGCAAATTCATTTCCAGGGTTTCGACAATCTTATTTGGAGCAGGATAAAAACCATTTACTTTAGATCCAATTTCTGGACTTAAAGCTATAATTTCTTTATATTTTATTAAAATATGTTATAATTTTTTTTTTATAAAAAAACTTTTTTCTTTTAGCATCCAATCACTAGCTTCGCCATTAGCAACATAATCAAACATTTATGGAGCATTTCCTTTTAATGCATCTTAAGAAAAACTGGCTTAATTAAAAAATTCTTAATAAATTAAGTAATATTTTTCCATTTATTTCAATAAATTATTTTCCTTATCATTTATATAGTTAAAGGGAATCAACCACATATTTCCATATGAATGCAAATTCATTGCAACTTTAATATTTATTCTTTAATCAAGAAATTTTTATATATTTTAGGTTTCTTTTGCCGAAAAAGGTTATTATCCTCTATAGATTAAACTACATTGATCTGGAGACTTCCTATATCATCAATTCCAAATGCTGTCGGGTAGTTTCTATTTAGATCTATTCCTTACAAGAAATCATATTCGCATTACTTTTCAATTTTTCTATTTTTTCTGATATATAATTTTTTATCATCGTCATTTAAATTTTATTTTAAGTATTCATATCCATCAACATTGACAGCTGGAACAAACCAAATAACATTATTTTCTAAAAATTAAATTATTTTTTAATCCCCTTAAAAGTATTAATAAAGTATATGTGCATATGTATAAAGTTGCATTGAAAGCGACATAACTTCTCTAGCATGATGCAAACTATTTATAAATACTCCTTATTAGTTATTTAAGCCGTTTTTTTAATCTAATACTTATATTATATAATTATATTTAAATATTTTAACTATTTTTATTTTTTACAAGTTAAACATGTTGTAAACATAGTACGGTTTTCCTCTGTACTGCCTATACTTTCTAAAGGACATGCTAAATATTAAAATTAACTTTAGACACTTCTATATAAATTAAGTACAGTATCATAATCAAAAAACCCATCCTTTTTATATTTAATATAAATTTAACACATTTTTTTTTTTTTTTGTAACCATAGGACCATTAGAGAACATATTTGAAATTACGCTCCATTCTGTATTCTTATTTTATATAAGCTATATAAAATTTTAAATATTAAATGCCCTTATAAATTAGAAAAGAATTAAGAAATTAAAAATGGCAATTATAGTCATATATTTATATTATTTATATATTTTTGATTATATAGAT
>NW_004086286.1:0-27500 GCF_000220395.1 Ichthyophthirius multifiliis | reverse complement strand
AAATAAGAGCAGGAGAAGAATTAAGAAACTTACTAGAATTAGAACCGAAGAATCTAATTTTTTATTATAAAGATCATTAATTATCCCTTATAGAAGGTTCTACCATGAAAGGTTCAAAATCATATAAATTTATAGGTACTCCGGTACCTACACCTATTATTCCTGAAATTATTGGACTAGAAAACGCTACTGAATAAGAAATAAAGAAAGTATAAGAAGAAGATTTTGAAATATGAATAAAAAAAAATATATATATTTAAATATATAAGTATATAAATATATAAATATATAAAGATATAAATATATATATATATATATATATATATATATTTATATTTTTTTTTATATTTACATTTATATGTTTTTTTTTATAAAATATTAATGTTTTGTTTTTATAATAATATTTTAAAATTATTAAAAAAGATTTTTTTTTTCATATATATTTTTGATATTTACTATATTATACATAAAAATGGATAATTTTAATAAATATTAATTATATTAATAATTATAAAACTTTTAACTTTATGAATTTTAAATGTTAAAAATATTAGCAAGAGCACTTTAAAAAAGTGAATTTAAAGTTGAGCAACTTTCTAAAATTTTAGACGAGAAATAAAAAGAAATTCATAGTTATGAAATTAAGGTTTATGAATCAAAGAATTAGTCTAAAATATATGAAGAAAATAATAAGACTTTTAGATTAAATGATGACGAAATAGATAATATTAAATAAAATTTAGAATTTAAAAATTCATAAATTCAAAGTTTAGAAATTAGCGTTAATCAAAATTTTACAAAAATAAATTTTTTGGAAAATGAAAAAGATGCTTTAGAATAAAGTATTTTGTAATTTTAAAAAAATGAATTTAATTTTTAATAAAAAATTCTCGCTTTGAAATAAGAAATAAATAATTTGTATTTAGAAAAATAAGAACTTTAAAAAGAAGACGAAATTTCGAAATCTTAATTAAATTAATAATAAAAATAAGAAGAAATTATTCCTTAAAAATAAGAAGAAATTCCTTAAAAATAAGAAGAAATTCCTTAAATATAAGAAGAATTTCCTTAAAAATAAGAATAAGTGATTCCTTAAAATTAAGAAGAAAAAATTCCTTAAAATTAAGAAGAAATTCTTTAAAACTAATAAGAAATTCATTAAAACTAAGATGAAATTATAAAACAATATGAGAATTTTTATTAGGAAACCCTAAAAATATATGAAAAATATATAAATGAGTGCTAAAAATTAAAGGAAAATTATAAAAAATAAGAAAACATTGTTAAATAAAGCAAATAAGAAATTAATTAAAAACTAAATCAAATAATTAATACTAAATAGATCTAAAAATAAATAAATTATCCTTTAAAATACATAATAATGGAAATTTTAATAATTGTTATAATTGCAATATTAATATATATATTATTATGAAAAAAAAAAAAAAAAAAATTAAATTTTCATTATTTATATTCTTCCAAATATGTTCCTTACCCTTTCAAAATAAAATAAACATCATCACCATTTTCAATACAAATTTTAAATTTAGATTTATAAATAACATTTTTTTTAGGTTAAAAACATACAAAAACATCTTATGGGGAAATTCCTTCTTATATATTTCTTTTTTGTGTGTTTTCGGAAGGTAAAGCTAAACAATTTGGCCATTTTTTTATTGGGACGGATGGCCCATTTAAGAATCCTTCATTTTTAGAAAATGAAAAAACTTCTAAATCATCTATTGTGTTATTATTTTCATAGTCCTCCTGTGTCATTGTGTCCAATATTTATTTATATTTTCTAAAAGGATTTTTAACATGACATATTTTCCAAGAAGCTGGCACTTTGGACTAATTGGCGATGAAAAATCGCAATTTTTTAGTATCTTTGATATGGGTTATTCCAAAATCTTGTAAATTATCAGCTTAGACATTTTCGAATTCAGCAAAATTAACTTCTATCTAAGGTTTGAGGATTTTACCTTATAAACGTATTTCCTGTGTATCTCCATTTTCGAATAAAATTATCAATTTTCCTTCTTGAAAATATATCTAATTTGATGGAGAAAATTTAATTAAAAGCGAAAAATGCGAATTTTTTTCAAGCCAAAAGGCAGTTTTTAAACTTTCTAAAGGAAGCTCTTTTTTAGAAGTTTTTAAAAGCGAATTTTAAAAAAGGAAATTTTTTTGAGAATTGGATTCAATTTTTTCAATCAGAAAAGGGCCTTCAGTTTATACTTCGAATTTTAAATTTTCGAAGTTTTCGTTTATTAAAGTAAGTGTTTTTTTCTCGTTTTTATTTTCAATAGAGTTGTTGTTTTTTTAGAATTTTAGAGGCTTTCCCTCTGGAATTTTGTCTATTTTTAAATATGATTAGGCTGTAGTAGCACTAATATATAAAGTTAAATCCTCTATATCTTCTGCTTGGATATTTAATTCAGGTTTTCCAATTAATACAGAGTTGAAAGTACTAGAATTAGATGCAAAAAAGGAAACTGAGAATTTCTTTTCTTCTCTTCCGTTTATTGTTTATTCTTTTGGAAATATTTCAAAAGGACCATTTTCAACTGTAGGTGGCGGAATAGACTAAAAATGAAGTTTAGAAATAAAAGGAAATCCTTAAGGCGGATTTTGGAAAGAAATATTAAAAAATTTTTCAGAACAATTATTGTCTAAATTATATATTTACCATTTAATTTTAATAGGCTTAGGTCCTGTGTTCAAGACTTTAAAAAAACGAGTTATTTTGGGACTGTTTTAGGAAAAATGCCCTAAGAAAAAAAAAGGGATTTACTATTCGTAATCTATTCCTAATTAATAAGGAGAAATTATAATCGGAGACCCTATTACTTATATATTTATTGGAACTTTCATAAGAGGTAAACCTTAAATATTTATATTTAAAGTGTCTTATTAAATTCCTGATATATCGTTAAATAATGTTACTTTTATTAAAGAAGTATCATACGAAGATAGCTTTGCTTTAGAAGGTTCACATAAAATTGCAAATCCTTTGTTGTTTTAGAGATATATTTGTTGTTTTTTTTCAAGCGTTTTTTAAGTGTTTAATTCTTGTCCTTATTTAGAATTAAAATTTTAGGTTTTTTCTATTTCGTCTGTTAACAGGTTGGTTTTTGTATTTGTTTAACTTTATTCTGTTTCTAAGTTTTTTTTTTAAAAGGGTTAGAATTTTTCAATAGAAAGTTCAAAACTGGTAGAAATACCGCTTTTATTTTCCAAAACAATAAAAATATGCTTAGGTTAATTTATTATACAATTGAAAAAATCTATCTTTTCACAACTAATCTTCTTTTATAAATGTATATTAAATTATTTATTTTAGGTTCCTTTACTGTCTTAGGCCTTGAATATATCGGAAGTTCGCATAGAATTACACAAGAAACTATTTTTGACGTTACTTTTCATCACGAGACTATTAAAAAGGTTCTCATTGTTATCTAAATAGTTTTTTTTTTATTCATTTTCTCCTAATTTTTCGTCTGAAATTATTTTTTTGAGTTCAACATTTAATCCGAATACTTCTCCTTTAAAAAAAATTCCCAAAAATTCTTTTTTTTCTTTAATTTTGCAAAGAAGAAGTTCTTCGAAAACTCCTCCTTTTTTGCCCAAAACTATTATTTTCATTTTTATTTTTTCTTTGGCTTTTATTTCGCCTTGTTTTGGTTCACAAATGACTTCCAAAAGTTCAGTTTGGATGTTTTCCCAGGTAAAAAAGGCATCTATATTTCCCTAATTTTCTAAGTAGATTTCTTTATCAATTTCTATTTTTTTATTAGCATATAAACAAGGCAAATTTATGTCCAAATTGTTTAATGCTATTTAAATATCCTATATTTCAGCTTCTACATTTACATATATACTATCCTTTTTTTCAGATATCACTTCCAGGCAGCTACTAAAGCTTTCAGATTTACCTGCTTCAAGTTCTATTTGGACAAAAAAGGAACTCTTAGGAGGTATTTTTATTTGAGGTTAGGAAATACGTAATATAGCGGTATTTTTTTATGAAGAAATGTCTTCTTATATTTCTTCTTGAATGAAAAAATCTTTAAATTTTCTCAGTTTATCTAAGGAAGGGTAAAAAGTGGTATTTTAGATGACTTTTTCATTAGTATTTTTAATTAAAACTTCTTAATAATCTTAAGAATCGTTATAAATTTCTAATTATTTTTATTTTTTTTCCCAAATATTCATAAGACCAAAATCCAGAAGAGAGTTTTTAACAGAAACTGAATTTCTTTAAAAATCTGATAAAATTTCAAAAGTTTACAAAAAAGTGTTTTCGCTTGAAATTTTAAAAATAATTTTTTTATTTTTCCCTTCTTTTTTTGAACCGAAAAAAATGGAAATTTCCTCTTCGTTTTTTTCATAGATTTTTAAAAAAATCTAATTTGTTTCCCAAAACATGCCTTCCGTTTTGAATTCTTCTTCGATTTTTAATTAAATTGGAGCTTTTGAATTTTTTCTTATCTTAACCTTTACTTCATATTTTTTATTAATTTCCAGTTCTTCCCCAAAAACATGGAAAGGCTTGTCTAAAAAAATCTCTGAAAATCCACAAATACCTACTACTTCTAAATCTATAAATGGAATAGAGGGAATGTTAGAATTAGAGCCTAAAAAAGGAGGATTAAAGTCGCTTTTTTTCCTTAAAAAACCCAATAAATTTTACTTTATTCCTTTTATGCTTTCAAAAGGAACTTCGTCTATAAAAAATACAGTGTTTTCGAATACTGGATATGGATTTTTACTCAAAAATTCGAATGAGAATTCTTTTATTTCCATAGGAGAGAAAAATCCTTTTTAAGGAAAAATTTCAAAACATGAATTTTTTCCTTCTAAAAAATCATCGTTTTATTAAAAAAATGAATTTTTTTTACTATTTTAAATTTAAATGGAGTTATTTTCTATAATTCTTTCATTTTAAATTGAGTTTTTATTATTTTTTTTTATATTAAATGCGCTTTAGAGATTTTTAACGTTTTTTTCTTATTTTTAAGGGAATATGTTCCAATGAAAATTCACAAAGACATCACTTTGGTTTTAAATTTGTATTTTTCTTTAAATTTTTATATTGCAATCAGCTTTTTCAAAGAAAATTTTCTATAAACTTTCTTAGTTTTCCAAAATTTTATTGTCGTCAATTGCTAAAACCTTCAAAAAACACATATTTCCGTTTCCTATTAGTTTATATTTAGCTTAAATATCCGAATCACATACTAAAATGATGTTTTTTTCTTCTAATCCTTCCTTTTGAGGTTTGAAGTATATATTAATATCAATACTTTCACCTTTCTAGAGGTAAAATTCGCATGGGTAAATTTAAAAATTACCAATTTTTAATTTTAGATCTTCCTCTTCTTCATCTTTTTCATCTTCCGAAAAAAAACGGAAACCAGCGTCTCCACCTTTATTTGTTATTTTGTAATTTTGTTAAGAAATTTCACCCACCCAGCAACTTTTGACTTCTAAAACCGGAGGTAAATTTAATAGTGGAGGCGCTCTTCTTGCAATTAAGGGAATTTCAAAAACATTGAGTTCGGTAAGGATAACTAATTTATCAATACATTCCTTAAAACATGTCGATTGGAATTATATTTCAAATATTATAGACATTCCAGGAGCTATTAAAGACTACTCATTATTTTCAAGTGGATATTTTACGTTTTTTATAGAAAATTAAGGCCTTTTTTAATATTTTATAAAAATATATGTATTTATATTTTTTTTACAATTATGGTGGTAAATATTTAATTCTTCTAGAAAGTTTATCTATATTTGTAATAGTAAAATTAATTTAATATATATTGTTAATTTCATAGTCATGGAATATTATTTATTATGGATTTGCTATAAAAATGCATTCTTTGGAATTCTATTCAACTAAAATTTGAGAAAGATTTGTGTTTAAGTCTTCATATTTTATCGGAGGACGGTTTATGCGAAAACGAGGATTTCGTAAAAATGTTATTTTTTAATTCATACTGCGAATTATCTTATCGTTTTTCAATTTTTCTTCAAATGATAATTCGGGATAATGTTTGAGACGTTATGTCGACATTATTTTATATTTTAATTTATATTTTTTTTATATAATTTTTTTTTATGTTTGTTTTTTTTTTTTAAAATAAAATAAAGTTAAATAATGAATTTATTTATTTATTTGAGTTTTTTATTAAAAATATATATAATTTTTAACTTAATTATTTATTTATTATATAAATAAAGAAATATTTTATTTATTTATGATATTTATAATAAAAATAAACTTTAAGTTTAATATCTTGTTTTTTTATTTTATTTTATTTTCTTTTATTAAATTATAAGTTTAATTAAAAATTTAATTATAACATAAAAATAATAATTTAGATAATACAAAATATTAAATTAAAAAAAATTCTAATAATTATTTTTATAAACTAAAGTCTTATTAATATTATGAAATTTTGCAATCATATGAATTTTTTAAAAAAGTAAAAATAATTAAATATTATTATCATTTCTTTATATGGTAATAATAAATAAAGTTTTTTTTGAATCAAAAATAAAAAGAATAATACATATTCTGAACAATATTTATTTTAGTTAAATTTATTCTAATATATTTAGTTAAATTTATTCTAATAAATTTTATTTTAAAATCTTATAATTATTTTATTATAATTTATATTATTTTATATAATTATATTATCATATTATATAAAATATATTTTAAATAACTTTATTACTAAAGTTTGAAAAATATTTTAACATTTCATATTTTTCTTTAAAATTTTCATAATAAGATTTTAATAAAAAATAAAAAAATCTTTTATATATATTAACATTATATAATTAAAACCAATAAGAATAGTATAAAATATAAATTTAAAAATAATAAAAATAAAATATCTGTTTTTTGTCTTAATAGTATTTTTAATGATTTAATACTAATTCTTTAAAAAAATTAGCCATTTTTACATAAAGTTAATTCAGCTTTCATTTAAAAGCTATATCTTCTTAATATGTTTAATTTTAACTATTTATTTTGCATTGAAAAAAGTTCAACTTTATTAATTCATAATCAATCCAACAAGTACATTTTTTTCAAAATCATAGTTAAATATTTTCCATAATTTATTAATTTAATTTTATAGATTACTTTTATAGTCTTCATCAGTAATACTAATTTATTCAATAGCTATAATCCATTTATTAGTTTACAGATTTTTTTCTTTTCAGCAAATTCAACTGGATTTTCATCAGAGTTTTTAGTGTAGTGGCTTTATAACCTTAATAATTAATCTGAATGAATGTATTCGATATTTTTTTAAGCAATAATTAAAATCATTATTTTCTAAGAGTTTGATAATAAAATATAAACCTCATAAACCGAGAATTTAGATAATTTACTATGTTTTAAATTAGATGGAGATCAACCCTGTTTTCAGGCAACTTAGTTTAGGAAAATTACAAGAAATTTTAATAATAAAATTATTAATTGACTTTTTTAAGATAGATTATTCTTTACCAATGAATGTAGTTGAATTGAGCTTCCCTAAATAAGCTATATAAGTAAAAGAATTTCAATTATAAACTCTTGTTTTGGCTTCATTTAATTTGATTAATTTTAAACTCTTTTGTTAAAGGAGTTTAATAATTATTGTATAGGATCCTTAAATGCATTAAAAAAATAAAAAGGAAAAGATAAATTTTTTTTTGTTAAAACACAAATAAAACCACATAAAAAATTAATATTTTAATACAAAAAAAAAAATATAATTATAAAAAATTAATGAATCAAATTCTACAAACATATGAAGATGATTAAGTTATGAATCTTACCCACCTAAAAGGATTAGTTTTTTCCTTTTCTTCAATTCTTAAATATTTAATTTATAAATTAGACACATTGTACATCGGAATATCAAAAACGACATTCACAGGTCCTATTTCTTTTCTTGCCATATATGCATTTGCATTACTTTGAAGTGTGATTTTCGAAATAAGACTTTATTCTGTGTCTCCTTTGAATTTTTTAATATTCCATTTTACGATTTTGGTTCCGTTTTTGTTTTCAATATCAATATTTTAGTTTACTTAATTTTTTCCAAGCTCGTTTGTTATATTAGATGCTTATTTAGGCATTGGGAAACTCAAATTAACATAAGTTGCAGTCACTTCTTTTGGAAAGCAAGCTTTAATCCTTAAATGTAGTTCAAGTCTATAATTTGAAACTTCTTCAATAATTGGATAAATTTTAAAAGGTGGTTAAAACTCACTTGTTATTCTATAATTCATTGCAATAAATTCACCATCTGGAGGCTATATTCTTAATGTTCTGTTAATATCGAATTCCGATGTATTTACACTTTCATGAAAATTGCAATCATCTAATACTACTTTTCCTATTTTTCCTCTTCCAATCTTATTTTTTTTTTAAATATATTATATTAAAGAAATTAATATTTTTTATTTATTTAATATTAATAAATACAATTAAATCTTCGTTTAAAGCTAATTTTAAAGCTGGATTTCCTTATAAATAGGATTTCATTTAAATGCAACCTTCGATTGAAGAATTAATAACATAACCAGAAACGTTAAAAAGAACACTGATTTTTTCAAAGACATCTACAAATATTTCATTTTTCTTTTTGTCTTAAGATACAGGTGCTTTAGTTGCATTAGAATTTATTGTTTAGGATTTAAAAATAGTTCCAAAAGTACTGTTTATTGAAGGTACCATTTCTTTTTTTATTACTACAGGTTCATTTGCAATTAAAGGTTTTACTTGTTCAGTTGAGAGAAGCTAGGGATAACCGAAGTCTGTGATTTCATCTAATAATTCATATATTAAAACAAAATTCTTTCTTATTGCCTCTTCACTAAATAATCCACAAAAATCTTTTATTATTACACATACTCGATTTAGGATTTCTAATAAAATAGAAGGACAGTTGTCAAATCTGGAAGTGGCTACTATGTATAAACCTGAACGTTTTATATAACTAAAATTTATGCCATCTATGTTAAATAATGGTTCACAATCTCCTTTCGATAATTTTACGTGTCTGTAAAATTGCTCATGGGTTGTTTTGATGAGATCAGAACGGAAATCTCTGTTTATTATTATATCACCTCTTGCTGAAAGAATGAATAGTTGAGATATCATATTTTTTTATATTTTTTTTTAATATATATATCTTTTTTTTATTTTATATTATCTATTTAAATGTATTTTTATATAAATTTTTTTCTTTGTTTATAATTTTAAAAAATGTTTGAGTATTATTTTTTTTTAAACAATTTCTATTTTTACTTTTTAAAAATAAAATGAAAAATTTTATTTGAACTTTCAAATTTTTTTCTTTTGCAAAAAGAAAAAATATTATCAATATATTTTATAAAATATATTATATATACATTTAAAAAAAATCATATTGTTTTTTAAATAATAAATTAATACAATATTTTTATAATTTATGTTTTTAAATTAAAATATATCAACACATTATATAATAAAAAATTAAATTCAATTAATTTTCGATATATTCTGATTATTTTTATTGTTTTTTATTTTATTTTAATAAAAAACAAGTTTATAATTAAAATAAGATTAATTTTAATAATAATTGAATTTTTAAAAATAAAATTAAATTTATAAAAACTATATATTTTGCAATTATATATTAAAAAAAAATAAGAATTTATTGTCAAAAAATTAATAATTAAATATATTGATTTATTTAATTTTGTAAAAATTAAATTAATTTTCTTTATATGATATTTTTTATTAGTTTAAATATAAAAAGAAAATTTATTTTTAAACTATTAAATTTATAATAATATTTTAATATAAAAATATTTAATTAAAATAAATATGTAATTAAATTTTATTTTATTCAAATTATTAATTAAAGTAATAAAATAATTAGTAAAATTCAATTAATTTATTAAGAAAATAAATATATTTAATATTAATTTATTATAATTATTTATTTAGTTAATTATTTTAATATATAAATAATTGAAAAATATAATAAAATTAAATATTTTATTTTGTAAACTTGCATAATTAATTTATAAAAATTATATAATAAAAAATATATATATATTATATTTATTTTTAATAATTTTTTTTTTTTTAAATAAAATAATATCATTTTTTAGCTTATATAGTAAAAATAGAATCGAATTTATTTATAAAATATAATTTAAAATTACCATATCACAAGAAAATTTCATTAAAATAATATTATTTTATTTAAATATAAAATTATAAAGCTAAAGATTAACTAATGCAATATAGTAAATAAATTTTGATATTAATTATATAAAATAAAAAATAATATATCTTTATAGAAAAATAAATAAATTAATATAAATTCTAAATATAAAAAATTAAATAATTAAAATAAATTTAATTTAAAATATTAAGAATACAAAATATTTTAAATTCTCTCCTTGTTTTCTCAAGACAAAAGACTTGCTTCATACTTATATAAGGTGAATGCTCTTAGAATAAAGAAGATAAACATAACGTAAATTTATGAGATTTGAAAAAAGAAAAAAATTTAGATGATATTGTGGAAATCTATTATTTTTGTACAAAACTATTTAAGTACTTGTTAATCAAGACAGGTAATTTAAAACTTTATAATATGGATGTACTTCATTTTTAGATAGAAATCTTATTTCATATTATAATGGTGGGTGGAATATGAAGATAAACCTAAGAGAAAATTTTCTTCTAAGAAAGTGACACAGATACATTTTGTACAAAATTATAGGATTCAGTTTGTGTTTTTTAAAAATTAGGAAAATGAATTAATTATATTAAAGAGTCTATATGAATTCATTTAAATAATGAATGTATAGAATATACTGATACAAAAGAAAAAAAAAAATATTTTATATTATTATAATCTTTAATATTATATAAAAAATTAATTATAT
Organism: Ichthyophthirius multifiliis; assembly: GCF_000220395.1. NCBI lineage: Eukaryota > Ciliophora > Oligohymenophorea > Hymenostomatida > Ichthyophthirius > Ichthyophthirius multifiliis. The sequence continues at coordinate 16,541 of NW_004086286.1, read as the reverse complement.
AAAATAATTATTAAAAAAAATGTTATTAATTTTTTTTTTTTTTTTTTTATATATATATTTATTGAAATAACTAAAAAAAAATGTTAAATAAATTAATAAGGCATAGTTTTTCCATTAAAAATATAATAACTTCTAAAATAAAAAGTTAACTAAATCCGGTACATTTTTAAATTGAAAATGAGTCTCATAAGCATAGTGTACCGAAAAATTCAGAAACACATTTCAAATTAGTAATTGTTTCTGATTAATTTTAGGGAATTTCAATGATAGGTTAACATTAAAAAGTATATTAAATTCTTTAAGATGAATTCAAATAAGGACTTCATGCACTTTCAATGACTACAAAAACACCAGAGTAATGGAAATAAGATAATTTTGTATCTGAATCTCCAAATTGTATGGGAGGATAAAAGAAGGATAGATTAAAAAATTAATAATGAAGTATAATAAATTAATTACATATTTATATATTTACTTTTTTTTAAATTAAAAAAAATATTTTATATTTATAAGTATAAAAATTATGTAAATATTTAACTAAAAAATATTTTCAAAGCAAAATTTAAAAATTATAAATATTATTAATTAAAAAATATTTTTAAATAGTAAATTTATATATAATATAAAAAAATAAAAAAAGAAAAAAAATTATTAAAAATAAAAAAAAATGTAAAAATATTTAAAAAGTAAATAATTAATTTAATATATTTATATTAATTATTTTAATATAAAAAATTACAAAACAAAATAAAAATAAAAAATATGTAAATAAATATTTATTTATATATATTAATATATTAATATAAATAAAATTATATAATTTTTATATTTTAATATATAAATATATATTATTTATATATCTATTTTTTTTTAAAAAAATATTTATTTTTTTTATATTTTAAATATAAACCTAATTTTAATTTTATTTATAATATATAATTGTTATATTTAAAATATTTATACAAAGTTACTCTTTTTATTAATAACAAATTTATAATTTGTTTTAGAATTTTATAAATCTATCTTAGAAAAATAAATATACATACAATTTTTTTTTTGAATATATAAAAAAAATTTATACATGATTAAATATATTTTTTTTTATTTTAATTTATTTTTTTATAATTTTTTTTTATTAAATTAAATAATGTATTTAGAAATTAATAAAATAATCATAAAAATTTATAAATATTAATATATTTATTTATAATAAATATAATTATATAAATAAAAATAAGATCAAAACATAGATAGAATAATAAAAGAAAAAAATTAAAATAAAATAAAAACAAAATTTATATATATACAAATAAAAAAATATACATATATAAACATATAAAAAATGTAACCATAATAATTCCATATAAATAATCTTTCACCTGCTAATTTAAAAACAAACGAGCAAGCACTTTCTGGTTATGTGTATTGTTCACGAGAAGTTTACGATTTATTTTTGAAAAATAATACTTTTGTAAAACCAATATACGTGGAAATAAACTCATATGTATTCACATTGGCCTAATCGAATGATTTTTCATAAAATTAAATAGGTTTAAATAGAATGGCAAGATAAGTACTAAAAATAGGTTTAACTGATAGCATAAGTAAATTATTAAATAAAAATTAAATAATAAATATATATAAAAAATAGCTATTGGTCTTTATACAATTCCAAAAGATTCTGAGTTTCATTTAATTAATATATAATTAGAACTCGATTTAGTATAAAAAGTCCAAAACAGTTTAGAAATTGATGACGAGAAATTAGAAATAACTTTCCGCAAATAATTTTCTGGATAATTTTTTAAAAATGGATAAATAGTTCTCACAGATTATGAAGGAATAATTCTTTAATGTAAATGCAATTCAATATCATTTATGGATTTAGGTGTAAAAACAAAAATAAAGCAACTATAATAAGGAACAATAAATGATGAAACACGTATTTAATTTTTAGTAAAATAATAATAATATATGAAATTAAAGTCAGTAGGAAATAAAGCGAGAGTAATAAAATAAAAAAAAAATTTAAAATAAAAATTATTTATAATAATAATCAGTCAATTATAGATTCGAATTTTAAATTTGAAGATTTAGGAATAGGTGGTTTAGATGAAGAACTTGCAAATATATTCAGAAGAGCATTTGCCTCTAGACGTTTTCCTCCTTCAACTTTAAAAAAATATGGTATAAAACATGCAAAAGGTGTACTTTTGTTTGGACCTCCGGGTTGTGGTAAAACCTTAATAGCTCGTTAATTAGCAAATGTATTGAATTCTGTAAAGCCTAAGATCGTAAATGGACCTTCTATTCTAAGTCAATATGTAGGAAAAGCAGAAGAAAATATAAGAGAATTATTCGCAGATGCACGCAAAGATGAAATTGAAAAAGGTGATTAAAGTCCTTTACACGTAATTATATTTGATGAAATGGATGCTATATGCAGGAAGAGAGGTTCCACAAGTTCCACATCGGGAGAAGTAGGTGATAAAATTGTGAATTAATTATTAACAATGATAGATGGGGCGGAAAGTCTTAATAATATATTGGTTATAGGTATGACTAATATGAAGGAACTAATCGATAAAGCAATTTTGAGATCAGGGAGGTTCGAAATTCATATAGAAATCGGGTTGCCAAATGAATAGGGAAGATATGATATATTCAAAATACACACAGCGAATATGTATAAGAATAATGTAATTGACAAATCTGTAGATTTACACGATCTTGTTTCTTAAACAAAAAATTATACAGGAGCAGAAATTGAATAAGTAGTCAAAGATGCTACTTCATTCGCTTTTAATAGAGTGCATGATATTATGGATTTTTCTAAAGACAATTTAAATGCGGAAGTTATTGTTAGTATAGATGATTTTAAGAAAGCTTTGGAAGAAATAAAACCTGACTTTGGAATTGATTTAGATTAATTTTAAATTTATACACGTTAAAAATTGATTGATTATGGAAGTTCTTATTAGAAAATTTATAAAAAACTAATGAGCTCAGTATAATATATTAAGCATTCGAAAAATACATAAATTCATTCGATTTTACTAGATGGGTTGACTGGAAGTGGGAAAACTTCTATAGCAGCTCATGTGGGTATTAGCTCGGATTTAACTTATATAAAAATCATTTCTCCGGGAGATTTTGTAGGCATGAGCGAGTTTGCGAAAATAAATAGCTTAGTAACTATCTTTAATATGGCTTATAGGTCAAAATAAGCATGTATTATACTAGATGAATTGGAAAGATTAATTGAATATGTGGATATAGGACCTAGATTTTCAAATAGCATTTTATAAGCACTTTTAGTTTTGATTAAAAAAATTCCGGAAAAAGAATAATGTAAGTTACTTGTTATAGCTACTTCTTCGTAAGCAGATCTTTTAAAAAATTTAGAACTTACTTAATGCTTTAATATGGTTGTTAATATTCCACTTTTGGATAGTTTAGAAGTAGGTAATGTTCTTGAATAATTTGGAATTAATAGAAATATGGCAGTTGGAGTTGAAAGAATTGGAATTAAAAAATTACTTATGATTATTGATATGGTCATAACTGAACATAAAAATCCGACATAAATAAATTTCGCAGAAGCTTTTGATTTAATCTCTTGATAATAATATAAAAATATTTATATATATAATAAAATATTATATATATATATATATATATTTATATATAAAATTTATATTTACATATATTATTTTACATATATATATATATTATTGAAAATTATATTTTTTTTTTTTATTTAAAACAAATTGAATTTTTCTTTTATTTTTTGTTATTTGTATTTAAAAGTATTTTTTTTTAAATAAATTTTTTAAGAATTAATAATAAATGTATGTAAATTCTAATGAAGATTAAATACAAAGTACAATTAAAAATATAAAATCTATGATAAGGCCTTATCCAAGATGTAAGAATTGTCCTTTATCAAAAGATATGAGTTTAATGTATTAAATATAAAAACAAATTTAAATATTAATTATTTTATTTTATTTAGATGTTTAAATGAAGAATGTTAGAATTAATATTTTTAAATAATATGTCCATATTGCCATAGATATAAACATTAAATGAAGAACTTATTAGTCGAAGATGATTTAGATTTAGTATTATAATTAATTGAACAATCAACATTAGAAAGATTGAAAACAAAACAAGTATGCGAAGAAGACGTAGATTATGTTAAATAAATGCTAGATTGTTAGACTGCTTTAAACAATTTATTAAATAAAGTTTCTCAAATAAAGTTTATTGTGGATGATGTTTTAGATAGTTATAAATCAAGAATGAGAAATTTCGAAGAAGTAATTAGATGTTGTGGAGACGCAATGAAATCTTCAAGTTAATAAATAATAAACTAATAATTACAAATGATAAAGAGTAATGTAATATACATTCCTTTAAATAATGGTGATTTTTAATTAAAATGGGTTTTCGAAGAAGATAGAAATTCAAAAGAAAATTAAGTTAAATAAGAATTTTATAAAAATTGCAATGTTTTAATAAATTAAGCTGTTAGATCTATTGATAATTTAGTATTTATTTATATAAATTTATTTCTTCTTTTTAATTATACTATTTTTTGATATCTTTTAGTTTAAAAATTTCAGTAGCTATACTTATCCAGTTTTGGAAAGAAAGAAATTTTAATATTAATTGTTAGAAAATCTTAATGAAAAATTGGTTTAACTTAATATTAATTGGAAGGTTTTCATTTATTTTATATTTTATATTTATTATTTATATCTATATAATTTAGTGGAAAAAATATGTAAAGATTTATTATAATTTTTATTAGCTTTTCAATGATTCTTTTTAATAATATATATATATATATATATATATATATATATGTATATTTATATATTGCGACTAATATAATTTTAAGCACGATATTGTAATATTAATATATATATATATATATAAATGTATTTTATTTTAAAATAGGAAATTGTATGATTTATTTGATTATTATATTATTTTTTAATAAAATTTTCTTTTAGAGGGTAATTTATAATTTTTTATTTGTTTTGAAAAAAAAATGAATAAAGAGAGTATTTATAATAATAATTGATAATTTGTTTAAATTTTAAAATAGTTCGTAAAAGAACATAAATAAATTTTTTTTTACATATTAAAAATAAAAAAAGAACGTAAAAAAAAAAAAATGTGAAAATATGAAATATATAATATAAATAGAGTGTAAAACAAATATATATAAATATAAAATATTTTTTAAATTTATTAGTATGTAAAAGAATAATATAATAAAATATATTTGATTTATTTTATATGCTTAAGACAAAAGTATTTAAATTTTTTAAACATAAATTTGTATTAAAATATTTAGGGAGTAATTAATAAATTAATTAGATAAGTAAATATATTATTATTTAAAGAGAGTAAAAAATATAGTTATCAAATGAAAAATTATTAAAAAACATATTAATAGCAAGTAAAAAAAAGTTATTAAAAAATTAAAATTAAAATTAAAAAAAGTATAAATAATGTATCTAATTTGTAATAATAAATTTATTAGAAGTATATTAATAAACACATTTTTATAGAGTGTAAATTAATAAATAAATTTAGTAATTTCTTAGTTTAAATATTTAAAAAGAACGTAAAATTTTTAAAAATATATAAATTTATTCTTTAAAATATATAGGGAGTTAAAAAAATATATATTATTAAATCAAATTTATTAAAAATATTTATAAGATGGAAGTAAGTATCTATTTTAAAATTTAAATAAATTTTAATTAAAAAGGAAGTGACAGTCTATGAAATAAAAGATTCAATAAATTAATAAAATGAAAGGCAAAAAAAAGAAATAGAGGTAAAAATATAATAAAAAAATTAATATTATTCAAAAATCATAGGAAGTAAAAAAATAAATACATATAATTATTAAATTAATAATATCAAGTTAATTCAAGTAAAAAAATAATTGCATAATAGAAATAAAAAAAAATAAAAAAGAGAGTATAAAAAATATTATAAAAATATATGTAATAATTACTACATTAAAAGTGGAAAGTAAATAAAATATTTAAAAAAAATTAAAAAAAAATAGTAAGCAGAATAAATATAATAATACTACGAAGAAGAAAATAGAAAAATACCATTAAAAGCAGATAGAATGTTACAAAAAGAATAATTATATTGAAGAAAATATAATTAAAATAATAAATAAATAAATAAATAAATAAATAAATAAATAAATAAATAATATTAATAAATAAAAATGAATAATAAATTATAATATAATAATTTTATATATTAAAAAACATTATTATTAAAATATAAAAATTTATAAAATAAATTTAAATGATCAAGTCAAAGCTAAATCTTTTACTTATTGACTAAGAAAAAAAATATTATGATTTACTAGAAATACATATTTCTTCTTATTAAAATAAATTTCCTATATAAATTGACTTAAGTGAATAATTAGAAAATTATTTGAATTCAGGCATAATGAAATAATTTGAATGCGATTAATTTAACGATAAATTTAAGTAAATTATAACATCCGATGATCTTTAAAAGACTTTAAAATTTTGTTTTTGGAGTTTTTTAACAAATTGTTTTCCTGAAACTGTCGAATGTGCATTTTAATATGATTTAAAGATGTATTATAAATATAAAATCCAAAAGAAATATGTAAGACTAATCCAAATATTAAAAAAAGATGTTGAGAAATATATAAACCATATAATATTTAGCATTGGATATATTATACATTACTGTATGTATAAATATTTTCCACCTCAGAGAGGATTTTTTGATTATAGATTCATTTTAAATACATATCATTTTATTATTTGGGAGTTTTTGGGAATTTTTGTTAGCGATTATTATGTTGAAAATTAAATGGAGAGAATTTTTTCTAGCCGATTTTTAGAATATGAGACAAGAAATATAAAAGAGATTTTATTAAAATAGTTAGAAATGAAGAAAAAAATAATAGAAAATTTCTTGAATTTCCATTAGTTTTCCCTGAAATTAAAAATGGAGATTTTAAGGAAAAACTACTCTAAAAATTCAAGAAAAATGCTTATTTATTACCCAAAAATGAACTTAATGAGTAAAATCTTTCAAACGAAAAAAAAAAATTCACACGTTTTGTAGATGAAACGGGTTATTTTTCTTTAAATAAATAAGTAAAGGAAGGTTAATAATAATAATAATTGTAGAATTTAAAAATTAATTGCAATTAAGTAAGCCCTCCTATTGGAGATCTTTTAGAATATAACGAGAAAAATCTACCTTTTGAAAAAAAGAAGATTATAAAACACTTTTTTAAATAAATTAATGAAGAGGAGAAAATTTTAAGCAAAGAAATGGAAAAAATAATATATTCGAAAGAAGAAAAGTTGGAAAAGAGGAAAAAAGAACGCTAATTTTACATAGAAAGGTAAGTCTTTAATCGATAGTTATAATCTAAGGCAACCTGGGAAGGAATATTATGAGAAATATAAGAAATATGAAAATCTATTTAAGGAAATATTGGATATAAATTATATTTTAAAGGAAAAAAAATTTGAAAAATTAAAAAGTTTACCTTCATCGAAGATGTTTGAGAGTAAAGGAAAATAAACGGAAAAACTGTAGAATGAATAAGAGTAGAAAAACTTATTGGAAAAAGTTGAAGATTTGAAAAAAAAAATGGCAGATATTCAAAATTTTAAACTCAAAAAGGGCATTTAATCGATTTCTGATTTCCCTTTTTCTGGAAATAGGTCTGACTAGAGAAAATTAATGGAAGAAGTTAGAAAAGTTTGCAGGTTTTAAATTTAAAATGGTGTTTTTTCAGGTTTTAATAGTTTTTAATAAAATAAAGCAGAAGAAGATGATACTTTAAGCTTTTATTTTCCTAAAATATTAAATAATAATAATAAAAGTATATTTGCTTATGATAAATAGATAAATGAAGGATAAGAAGAGTTTCATAGAAAGATTAATTACAAATTAATTTAATAAGAAGAAGTTTTAGGAAAAAATGAGAATTAAGGAAATTTGCCTTAGTATATATTAAATAGAGCTTTAGATGGAGGTATTCTATATAAAGATTAAAGATAAACTTATAAAGATAAATATTCGAAAGTATTTGAAAATATTAGTACTGATTCAAATATTAATGGACTTTGTTAAAGTATTTTATTTAAAAGGAATTAATTTTTGAATGGTTTATAAAAAACAAAGAAAAAACATTGATTTTTTATTTAATAAAATATATATTTTTTTTTTAATAATATATTTTATAAATAGCTATTATAAATATATTAAATTTATTAATCATTTTATAATTAATTTTTTATATAATTATAAAATAAAATTTAATTTAAAATAAAATTTCAATTACAAAGAATTAATTTTTTGATTAACAAATTTAAATTAATATTCCATTAAATTGATTTAAGGTAAAATAGATAAAAGGTATATTATAAAATATGATTAGAATTTTTATTAATTTATAAAAGAAATATTATTTATATAATTAAATATATAAAAGAATTAAATTTTTTATTTATGGTTATCTATTGTCTTAAAGTAATATTATACTATATATTTTTTTTTTAAGTTATTGAAAAAATAAAGATTCTATATTTAACCCTTAAAGTTATAAAAGTATAAAAATTGGTGTTTAAAATAATTTGAAATATGTATAATTTTCAAAACGAACTTTATATTTTTAAAAAAATCATTATTTAATTTTTATTTTTTTTATGATTAATGAATAAAAGCTTTGAAAAAAGTTATAGAAATTAATCTAATTTCAATTTTATTTTATCATTGGAGTATTTTATAAAATATTACCAATTTCATAATCCATATAGTCAATAAAACTTAAAATGCAGTTGAATTTATTAAAATATTTCAATGAAAATTATAATTGAATGGTTATGAAAATAATGGATAATTATTTTTTTCATATTCTATAGAATTTATTAGATAAAAGAATTCGAAAGAAATATGTATAATTTTAAAGAAAAAGAATGTTTTTTTTAAAAAAGCATTAATAAAAAGTGAATTTTTAAATTCTTTTATATATTAAAATTCGAAATAAAGACTGTAAAAAAAAATTAAATATATATAATAATAGAAATTAAATATATTAAAATCCGAATATATATATAGTTACCAAATTATATATTCTTTAGAACTTTTAATTTTTTGATTTAAAAAATAATTAATATGAAAATTAATAATAAAGTTTTTATTTTGCAAAGATTAGTAAGTTCGTAAAAATAAAAGATATTTATTTTACTTATTTAAAATGATTATTTCAAAATTAATAAATTTTATTTTATAAACATAGTACATACAAATATCTTTTTAATAAAAAAAAATAAAAGAAAAAATTATATATATAAATTAACAGTTTTTTTTTTTTTATTAATAATAATATTTATAAATAAATAAAATTTAAAAAATAAATAAAATGGCAGATACATTTTCCTTAAACTAATCATCAGTAGCAATATCAAAAAAATTTAATACATCAACAAATTATAATTAACTAAGTAATATTCCAAAAACTTTATTAATTAGAACAAAGCAAGATGGACTTATTTTAAAAAATAAAGCAGTCAAATTTAATTTAAGCTTTTGGAATTCCCTTAGAAAAACTGATTTTACATCAAATAGGCAAATAAGTGCAAGAATTATGGAATAAATTTTTGAAAAACATGAAGAGGAAATCAAAGAATTATTTAAAATAACTTCTTCTTAGGAATTTATGAATGTTTTTGATGTAGATAATGATGGGTTTTTAAACGAGGACGAATAGGTACTTGTTTTTAGTGTTTTGAAGGAAAAAATGCAAAATACAGCTAATAATTTACTCAAAATTCAAGAATATTAAGAGTTTAAATTATTAATGAAAGAAGTTAGAGATCTTGAAATATTAATTGCAGAAGAATAAGATGAATTAAGGAAATAAATATAGAATAGCGAATTGAAATTGTACGATTAAATTGGAGAGGAAAGACTAGAGGACTATTATAATACATATTTTGGAGAGTTTAAGAAATTAGAAGAGTATAAAGGATAAAGAAAAGTCGAATTATAACTAAAATAGGTAGAAGAAAGGAATTAATTAGAAGAAAAATTAGGTAAAACTGTCGAATTAATGAAAATTAAGCCAAAAAGAAATTAAAAGAATATTAGATTTAAGAAAAATTAGTATCTTTAGATGAAAGAGTGGAAGAAGCTTTAGATTTTAGAAAAGAATTAAAAGATTTAGAAGCTAAAGAATAGGAAAGAGTTGAGAAATTATAAATGGAAAGAGCAGAAAAATAAAGATAAAATTTATAAGAAAAGCATAATAAAGAGAAAAAATAACTAGAAAATAGATTATAGGAAGCTTAGTTTAAACTTATTATTAGAATGAAAAAAGACTTTAATACCCTTTTAAAAAAAAATCATTTGCATGAACATGAAATCAAAAGAATTTAAGTATTTTTTTATATATATATATTTACTTTTTTAAATTATAGCTTTTATTTATTATTTTATTTAATGATTTGTATTATAATTATTTTATTATTATAAATTTTATCATTTGTTTATTTTTTAAATAATAATAAAGGGATTGACTGCAAAAATAGCATTAAAAGAAGGATTAAATTAAGGGGAGCTAATAAGAACAAAAAACAAGAGTCGATAATAAAATTAAATAATAACTGAAAGTAAAAAAATTATTTAAAATTAAGGATACGAAGATGAGAATGTGAATAAAATATAACATTAAGGAAATTATAGTACAATGTAAAATAATTAAAGTACATTTGGAAATATTACAAATAATTAAACTTTGTATTTAAAAAATTTAATAAAAAATGGAGATATAGTTAACTTTTATATTAAAAAAAAATGGGGAGCAGATCTTCCTGTAAACTATAAAAAGGATAAACATAGAAATCTTAAAGGATTACCTGATTAATAAAAAATAGAAAGAATATTAATAGCTAAAAAGAAAAATAAATATGATATTTTACCTTCTTTAACCGAATTATATGATGATTAGCTGAGATTAAAAAATATTGAAGATAGTTAGAAATCAGAAGAACAAATAAAAAAGAACTTTAATATAAAAAAATTATATTAATGAAATGCTTTCTTTATGATATTTTTTTTATAGGATATTTTAAACTTTTTATTTTGTTTTTTTTTATCAAAGAAAAATAGTAAAAAATTCAAAAAAATATAACTTTTTATTTTGTTTTTTTTATAAAAAAAATAATACATAAAAAATTCATATTTTAAATATTCAATTAAAATATTATTTTGTAAAAATAGATAACAAAATTTAAATATTACGGCAGAAAAATTATTTTTAAAATATTTGTAAAGTTATATAAATTAAATATATATAAATTTTAATATAATAATATTAATTAATATAATTTAATTTAATCATTAAATATTTTTATAATAATAGATTTGGTTTAGATTTATAATTTTAATTTTAACACTATATTGTAAGCAAATAAAATATAATTAATAATAATAATATAATATTATTATGTTTAATAATATTTTAAAAAATTTAACTATTGTATTATAAAAAATAATTAATAAATTAAAAATAATAAAAATTAATTAATAAATTACAAATAATAAAAATAAAATTAAAAAATATAAAAAAAACCGAATACAAAAAATATATATTTAGTTTTTTTATAAATATAATTTTTTTATTTATCATATTAATTTAAGTTATATTATTTTACTAATATTTGCCTAAATAAAATCATTTTTTAAATAATATGTTTATTAGAAAATATATTAAAAAAATAATTTTTTCTAAATATTTTTTTTAAATGAAATATTCTTTAAAAAATTTACATATTAAAAAAATATATTAAATATAAAAAAAAATTAAATAAATAAAAATATGATAAATTATCATCGTGCATTTGAAAAAGGATATTATTCCTTAAATATTGAAGAAGGAATAAATGAATATTAAACCGAATAAATATATTTAGATATAATAAATAATTATTATTAAATATAATTTGATACTGATTTTAACAAATTAGCAAAAGGTGTATAAGAATAAAATATTTATTTAATATAATAAGCTGCACATACAATAAAAGGTTCATTTGGGTAATTTTTTTTTTTTTTTCATAAATTAATTTTTTTTTTTTTTAAATTATTATTTTTTATTTTATTTTTTCAGTAGCTTTTTTTTTAAAAGCACAATCTTCAAAAAAAAAGGCGAAAAACAAAAAATTTATATACTTTTTTTTTGTTTGATTGTGTTTTTTAAAAAAAAATACAGAAAAAAATAATAATAAACCATTTTAAATAAATAGTAATTTTAAAAATAAATTAAGGTATTTAAAACCTTATAAAACTGGTGAAACATCAAATGATTTGTAAAAATTTATAAAGGATAGACTTCCAAAAAAATTATAAGAAATGATAACAAAGCATTAAATAATACAAGGAGATAATCTATAATCATATTTCAATGAAGAAGAAAAAAAGCACATATATGAAGAAAGTATTTATATACTTACAGAATTAGTTGCTTTTAAAAGATATTTAATAGATAAATTTTAAGCAAATTATAATATAGAAGATGAAAAAAAAACAAGTATTTTATTATTTAAATATATCAAAATAATGTGTTTTATTTAAATAGTTGATGAATGTTATGATAAATATTTCGAGGCTTTAGGGATTAAATTTAAATTAAAAGAATCAACTAAAATAAGTGAAAGCTAAAATAATAAAAAATATAACTAATAATTATAATATAAAAATTAAAATGAAATATAAATAAATATTGATAATTTACCAAAATAAGAAAATTGTTGCAAAATATGTTTTTTATTTTGAATAAACTAAATATATATATATAAATAAAAAAATAAATATAAATATAAATATATATATATATAATATAAATATATATAATATATAATATATATATATATATATATTTATATTTATATTTATATATATATATATATATACATTTTTATAAGTATTATTTTAATATATATCTTAATTTGTAAAAATTTATATATTTTTTTGTTTATAATGTACGATTATTTTTAATTAATTAATTTTTATCAAGGTATATAATTATAAATCTTATTTCTATTTTTTTTATTAAAAAATAAATATAATTATATTAATTTATTAATGTAACTTTATTTCTATATATTATTTATCAATTAATTATTTTAAAGAGTTTTAAAAAGTTTAGAAATCTAAAAAAACATTTTTATTTTTTAAATAAATTAAGCTTTCTTAGTAAATTTAATCTTCTGAAAATTTTCTTATTTTTTTTGCAATTTTCATAATACCTGCTTCTATTCTATAAAAAAAATACATAAATTTATTTTTTTAAATAAATACATGTATTTTTTTATTTAAGGGTCTATTTCCTTATTTTATTCTTCTTCAGAAGATTAAAGAACATTTTATTCATATAGTTCATTATAATATAACGAATAAAAGTCCATTTTTTTTTATTAAATTTAATTTGTAAAAACATATTAATTATTTTATAATTAAATAATCTTTTATAATGATATTAATGTTTTTTCAAAAATATTTTTTTCTAATTGACTTTATTTACTTTTTATTTTTTTATTAATTTATTTTAAAAGCAATAATAATTTTACATTAATTCATTTTTTTATATTTATTTTTTCTTTAAAATGCATATTATTATTAAATATTAATAAAAATTTATTTCAATTTCTACTACTTCATTTCCTAAAAAAAAATCACCTTTTATATTTGAATGTTCGCTTATATAAATCTATTTCATTTTTTCAGGTTTTATTAATTTTTTTAATGAATTTTATATTTCTTGAGGTACACTATTATATTCAATTATATCCTTTTACTCATTAAGTGGGAATTAAAGTTTGTTTATATATATTACATTAAAGAAATCCTATTTTTATGTTGAAAGTTCTTTCAATATTTAAAAACTTTTACTCATTTTCGCAAATCCTGTTTTTTAAGAAATTAAATCGCAATAAGAAAGTTCATTTATATTATTAAATTTTAATAATCTAAAAAAATAAAAAAATTAATAATGTATATATTTAAATATATCTTGCTCATATTATTTTTTTATAAAAAAAACTCAAACAACTAAAAAAAAATAACTGTTATTCTATTTATTTGTTTTTTTTTATATAGTTTTTTGAAAAAATCAATATGAACAAATAATGTTTCTTTTTATGTATAAAAACCTAAATATAAGATTTATTCTATAAAAAAATTCAAATTGTTTGTAACTAGGTAAAAAGGAAATAAAAATATTAATTAATTATTATATTTTTTCATTTTAATTTGATAGAATTAATTAATGTAAAAAATCACTCAATTTTTTTTAGGCTTTTTCTTTGTTTTTTAATAGTTCTTTTATATTTTTTTAATCTATTTTATTTTTTAATTTTAAAAGTATGTATTTTGTTTACATTTTTCTTTTTGAATTTAAAATAAAATATCATATTTTATAATAAATTAAAAGTTTTTATCATTCATATATTTTTCGAGTAATTCTTCGAGTATTTTTTGGACGGAAAACTCAAAAATTTAACCGAAAAATTCTTAATTTAATTACAAAAAATATTTTTATATGTAAAATTCCTTTTTAAATAATTTTATTTAAAATAAATATTTTTTTGTTACATCTTAAATATTATCAATTAGAATGTTTTGAATAATTTTTTTATTTTATAAAAGAAAAATCAATAAAACTTCTTATATTTTTTATGGAAAATACGAAATGTTTTGAAGAAATATTAAAAAGCTTTCTTTTTCAAGTATTTTTGATTTTTTATAATCCAGGTTTTTTTGTAAAGAAATAAAAAATTAATTTTCTCTAAAAAATATTAAACTTTTTTCTAAAAAGTAATTGAAAAAAAAATCGTTTTCTTAAAAAATTTATGAAGCTAAAATTTCTGCAAAAATCTTTAATTTTTTTTTTTTATATTTTTAGATAAAAATAATAATTTACATTTTCAAATACACTTTTATCAGGAGTTTTTTCTATTATTTTTAAATAAATCTTCATTATAATTTCCGAAAAACCAAATATTTAATAAGCCAAAAGCATTTTTTTTAAAAAAATATTAAAATTATAAGTTTGGAATGCTTTAAAAAATATATTTTCAAGACTTTTTTCTAATTTATTTTCATTTTGGGTTAAAAATGCATATTTCTAATATTTATTTTGAAAAAATTTTATTTATATTTAATCTTAATTTTTAAAAAAATAAATAATTTGCTCTTCTAAATTTTGAAGAAGAGCTTAATAATCTGTAGAAATATTTTTTATTCCTTAAATAAAAATTGGAAAAGGTTCAAAATGCGAATTTTATTCATTTAAAATTGAAAAGTTATTATTTATAATAGTAAAATTCATTTATATAAAAAAAATGTAAAATATTAGTATTTTCTTATAATTTTTTTTTAACAAAAAATAAAATAAAAAATATAAAAATTAATGTATTTTCTTTATTAAAAAAATATAAAAATTTCTCATATTAATTTTTTCTTTAATAATTTATTTTGTATTTTTATTTTTAAAAAATTTAATTTAATAAAAAAGTAAAAAAAGAAAGAAAAAAATATATATTTGCCTTAATTGAGTTTTTTGTTAAAATAAAAAAAATCTGCGGATCCTTTAGAACATTATTTTTCTAACTATTTAATCTATTTTCTTAATTTAAATTAATTTTTTTCTTTAAAGGAATAATCATAAATTTTATTACTTTCTTAATTTTTTGATGATAAATTTAAATAATTTCTAATTTTTTCGTTTATATTAAATTAAATAAAAAAAAATAAAAAAATACTAATTTTATGCTACTTAAATATCGTAAATAAAAATATGAAAAATTACACATTTTCCAACAATTTATTATTATAAATAAAACTATTATTTTTTGAAAAAAAAACTAGTATTTGCAAACTTTTATTCTATTTTTGTAACATAAAACTTTTTTATTTCATTTTTCTTCTTTATTTATTCATATTTCTGAGTAAGTAAATTTACTATTTGAATATTTGAATATAAAACATTAAAAAAACATTTATTATAATCATTAAGAATTTGTACTTTTTCTTGATTTTAATAGTCAAAAAAAGGCTTAATTTTATTATTATTCATAAATTTATAGACATTATATTTGTGTAAATTAGACATATTTTTTACTAATAAGATTAATTATGAAATTATATTGATATTGATTTTTCTTTTTTGATAAATATAAATATACAATTAATTTTCAATAAAAAGTTTAATTTCATTAAAAAAAAAGATATATATATAAAAAAAAAATATGCTTCTAAAATAAAAATATATACCAGAAAAATTAATATTAGTAAAAAAATTAAATAAATATATATATATATATATTTCAATATAAAATTAAAAAATTTATTATATTTAATTATAAAAAAATAGTATATATTTTGTTAAATTAGAAATTATTATAAGACATAATAAAATAAAAATAAAAAAAAAAAAA